>NC_056731.1:50841425-50963925 GCF_019279795.1 Protopterus annectens | reverse complement strand
TATTTACATGTATATGTTCAGTCTACCTCATTTAATGTTGTTGTACCTTTATGTTTCACATATCAGACACTCATTACTTAGTTTCTTACAATCTCAACAGCCATGCCCCTCTCTGCCATGAGCCTCATTGTGACTGTTGCCTGCATGTCTCACTTTTATACACTTTGCAATCTGCATCGACAAAAGGTCAACATATGCTAGTGGTCATGTTTTCCTATCCTGACCACTGTTACAGTGTCATGATCAATCGATTTTTTTGTGGCCTCAAAGTCTGTGATTTATTTACAAGTTAGCCGATGCTTGTATAAACAAATTTTAACAGGAACTTATACCAGGACAAAAACAGGCTTTTCAGAAAATGTGATACTACTACAGCAAGATAAGGAAAACGTTGACAGAAGGAAAGAAAGAATAAAGGCAGGATGGGGGAAGATATATTGAGGGTGCAACATGGAACCGGTGGGTAATTCACCTTTACAAGGGATTGATTTGTACAGGCTAGCAGGCTGGACAGATATTTAGCTAGAGGATTAACTAACTTCCTGCAGCTGGCAGAGTTGCATACCGTAGAGAGAGGATTACTAGATCGGGCCATGGTTAAAGTGAAAATAAATGTAAGGAATAGAAAAATATAGAAGAAAGGTATGGAAGTGGACAAAGCACAACTGGAAGGTGGTAGCAGGTACAACCAAATTTAAACTGATACTACTGCAGATTTTACAAGATACTCTAGAATACAAGAAAGGTAGAAGCAAATTCGAATGAAATATCTAGATGTCACTGCTGCTTATTTTTGTAAGTGGCTTTTGTGCAAAATTGTTAAATTATGTTTTTTTTTTAATCACTGCTACGTGGATAAAATGAGTTAGAGATGCACTTCCAAAGTTTTTTTCCATTTTTTCCACTATAGTGGAATCATGGAGCGGACGTATATGTCTAGGTGGATCCCCACATGGAGTGAGCAGCAGCACTTGCCCTCTGCAAAAATACTTTTTTTTTCTGTTTTTATGTGTATTTAAAATTATACTTTTTGTGCCACAAAAAAACTATGATGAGTGAATCTTTCTTAAATGCCAGGTCCGAACATCAGGAAACAGTAGAATATTCAACAACATTGTACTATGAGTTCAAACAAATATCATTAGTAAAACATAAAATATTTAGAATATCAAAACCTTATAAACCTGTCTACTAAAACATTATAAAAAGTTAAAATGCATTGTTTCTGCAGCTGGACTCTGCTTTTTTCTATTCTGACAATTTTTAACATTAGACTTGATGAGTGGATGGGTAGAAATAAATATATACCAAGGCTACCATGTCAAGCCCTGCTCAGTTTTGGAAGTGAGGACTAATATGTGTTTGAAAAATGAGGCACAAACCTTTAAGTATGACTGCTTAAAGGTGTATATGGCGAGGCATCTTATGGTCCTCATAATAATTTGTCTAGTGTTGAGTCAGTGCCATGCCCAGCTTACAGTCATCTGCAAATTTGGTCAGCCATAGCCCACTGGTTTGGCCTGCACCTCAGAGAAGTATATCCTGAGTAACAGAGGTTCTAAGACCAATCCCTGGGGTACGCTGCTCATTGCGGGTCTTCTGCTTGAGGTGGCTTCCCCTATTTCATTAGCTGGGTTCTATCAGTGAACCTGTGTGCTACCCATCTGGTAACATATGGATTGATGCCTAGTTGAGAGAGTTTATCTATTATGCTCAAGTGGGGAATAGTGTTGAAGGCTTTGGCCAGGTTAAGGTAGGCGATATGCACCATATTCCCCTCGTCCATGGCTTTGGTGACTGTCTCAAAAAAGTCAACCAGATTTAACAGACATGACCTCCCCTTGACAAAACCAAACTGTGTGGGATCGAGTGTTTGAAGGTTGCTAATGTCCCTGTTAATGAGGTCCATGATAATCCATTCCATGGCCTTGCAGATCAGGCTAATTAGGCTGATGGGTCTATAATTTCCCAGATTGGTGGATGCTCCACCTTTGTGTAAAGGGATGACAGTGGCTGTCCTCCACTTGGCTGGGACAAAGCCGGTACTCAGGCTTTGGTTGAATGGGGTGCCTAATGGTGCTGCAGGTTCATGCCTGAGTTCATGTGGAATGCAGCCTGGGATGTTATCAGGTCCCATGGAGGCTGTATTTTTTGTCTCTGAGAGAGTAGTGATGGCCTGCTCCTTAGAGATAAGGGGTAGGGGGCAGGCACTGAGGATGTCCTGATTTACTGATGGGGGACAGAGGAGAGAAGTTTTCACTGAGTCTGTCAGCCAGTAGATTGGCTATATCTACAGCATTTGTGTATGTGGTGTCCTTGACCACTAGTTCTGAACAGATCTGGGTGCTTCCTTTGAGACTGCAGACATATGTGAAAAAGGCCATATGATTGTCTCTAGTAGATGTGGCCAGTTTGGACTCGAAGTTGGCTTTAGAGGATTTCACTAGTGCTCTTATTTGCTTTTTCAGGCTAAGGAGAAATTGCTTCCAATTGGGTACCTGATCCTTCTTGGTCCTGGACAGCAATTTTTTTCCTTTTGTTATATAGTTTATTTATTGCAGATGTCCACCAGACAGGTTTACTCTTCCTTGTCCTGTCGGGTACTCCTGATTCCATGCATCTATATAAATGTTCATATAGTACTTCGGTGTAGATTTGGACATTGGTGCCAGTTCCTACGGGGGGGGGGGGGCTGGGAAACTGTTTATACCATATCTCAGGAGGTTGAAATCACCTTTGGAGAAGTTTTTTTGTTTGAACCTAGCTAGGGGGGGGGGGGTTCAGAGAAGATGGTGACTTCAAAAGTAACTGGTTTATGGTCGGATCTTATCAGAGAGGATGATACTGTAGGGGTGCTACAGTGGTTACTCATGTTGGTTAATACCACGTTCAAGATATTATCACCTCTTGTGGGGGTATTAACTAGCTATTCCAAGGCATTTGCATTGATAAAAATCAAGGAATCTCTAGGCATTTGTGTTCTGGCACGAGTATTTTTTCCAGTTTATGGTTGAGTAATTAAAGTCACCCAGAATCAGGGTAAAGGGTTGAATCTTGATAGATTTGAAGAGGTCCAGATAGGTGAAGTGGGCATCTTGAGTCAAATTTGGGGGCCTGTAGCTAGTTATAATTTGAATAGGGGTCTTGTCAATGGTTAACTGCACCTGGAGTGTCTACTGTGCGTCATACTGTTTGACCAACCTGGAGGTGTGTGTGTCATTAAGATAAATTGAAACTTCACCTTCTTTGGCTTTGCTGCCCACAGTTTGGGGTCTGAATGTATGATAGGATAAGTAACCAGGTAAGGCTGGGGTGCTCTCCACAGCTTTGAGCCAGGTTTCTGTGACTTCACAAATGTCAGCATCTTCCAGGGTTGAGAATGCTTGCAATGAGTGCAGTTTCATGTTTAGACGCCTTACGTTTAGCAGCATGACCTTTAATTTGCGTTTTGTTGAAATTTCTATGTTGGTAGTATCAGCCTCATGACTTTTCCTAAAAAAGGCACTATGGAGGAGGCAAGGGCCTTTGCCAGAATCCTGAAGCCCAAGTGAGACAGATGCAGGCTATCTCTAGCAAAGCATCATGGTCTGTCGATCATATCTTCCCAGGCTGTCAAGTACAGGTTCCCCCTGGAATGACACGAGAAACTAAGCCAATTGTTAAAGTCAATCATTTTCTGTTTGTATTGAGGCATCATTCTGCGTGACGGCAGGATGCTGCTTAAGACTAGGGACATACCTGCCTGGGACACATATTCAACGAGCTCAATCATGGATCTCTTCATATAGTCCAAGGAGGTATGTCTCAAGTCATTCACACCAACATGGACTATAACAGAGACATAACAGTACCTGTTACTGAGAGACTTATGTTTGTGTGTGATATGGCAAATTCTGGCACCAGACATTATTACACATTACTTCTGTGGTTGCAGAAATTTGGGGTAAAGAAAAAAGTGTTCAAAAATGCCACCTTCTATCTTTGAACAGTCCAACCAGACACATAGCATTCAAATTAATTGGCAATAATACCACATGTGATGCACAGATATTACAAATCTGTGCTTAAATATACACAGGAATATAAGAGACAGTGAAATGGGGCACAACAAACAGTACTGTGCTATTAGAGGGGACTAGCTGTGAAGTGGTAGTATAGCGTAAAATCAGATATTAATTAAAGAGTGATGAGTGGAAGGATATAAGAGGTGGAAAGCAAAGAGTTAGATCAGACAAATGAAGCAGAAGTTGTTAGAGATAAAAGGACATATACAGGGCTGGACTACGGATTCTAGGAATCAAGGATTCAATGTGAGTTAAAGACAAAAGTGCTAAATGGAATGGAGGTGGACACATATATGGGAAAGATCTCTGATGGTTGTAAGGAGAGAAAATTCAGGAGTACTTAAGCTGAATTTAAAGGGAAAAGGGAAGAAGTGAAGAAAATGAAACAGTAGACTGGAGAAATGATATTGGATGATAAAAGTATTATGAGAGATTCAGAGCTTTCTTTGAGGAGTAATACAATGGAAAGGTAGAACTGGGAACAGATGGTTGGAAATGGATGGACAGAGGAGGAAGGTACTAGAAAGTGCAGGGCATAGTAGATGAGGTGAAATCAGGCAAGCATTCAAGGCAAAGACAAAAGGAACTGATTTTTCATAACTGTGGTCTATAAATCAAGGAAGGTAGAGAAGTGAAGGAGGAATTATGTAAGGAGTTCAACACTTTCAAGGTGTGGGACACAATAACTTTTTATTGAACTGGAAAGGATAGCACTGTTCACAGAATAGTGCAGGGTATGATAAACTAGGTGAAAGGACTGTGAAGGAAATAATCAGGCAAGTATTCAAGGCAAAGACAGAAGGACCCAATGTTTCATAACTGAGTTCTATAAGCCAGGGAATAAAGGGGAATGAAGAAAGCATTATTCAAGGAGTTAAATACCCTCTAGGGGTGGGGCACAACAAATAACTTTTTATGGAAATGGAAAGGATGGTGCTGTTCCCAAAACAAAGAAAGGCTGCTAACAGATTCAGGGGACTACCAACTCTTCCCACCGATAAACATAAACATTCAATGCTGAGTCTGCTAAATTTCATAGAGAAAGCAAAGAGAAACATAGGAGAGGTACACAGTTGTACATATTAATTTGTTAACTCAAGTGTTTAAAACAAGCCTTCGTGTGGAATAGCTATGGTGTTACTGTGAGCTTTTTAGGGTGTGGATGTAGGCTATAGAAAGGAGACTAAAGTTGGAGATTTAGGTGAAGGGAGGTCTCTGTAGAAGTTAATACTTATAGTTGAATGTTCTGGGGTACCCATTAGCCCTGGAGCTCTTTCTATTATTAACAGAGGAACTGGAAAAGGAAGAGAGGTTGGAAATGACAAATAAAATGGCAGATGAGATAGAAGGAATTGTTCTACATATTTACTAATGACTGTATCCTAGTGGTAGATAATGTAGAAAGTGATTTTAGAGTATTAAAGATCTCTGGGGCATTTGAGGATAGAGCCAGAGTCGAGGTGTAAGAAGAACAGGGGTGCATTATAAAACTATTTTTGACAAGTGAAAGAATGGCTTTGTGGAACTGAAGAGATGTTGGCTTCCAAATAGTTTGGCATATAAGCAGGTAGTATGACAGAGGATATGTAAAGGATTAATCTAGAAGTTGAGTAAAAATCCAGGATCAGCTGGAAAGGAATGTTCAATGTATAGCACTAGTGAAAGGGAGAGTTAATAAAGTTTAAGTAATGGTGACTCCATTCATATCCTGTGTCATTAGGAATATTCCAGTATTAATGGAGAGTGGCAAAATAGATGAGCTGCAAAGAAAGGAAGAACTGTGTGCAATGGAGTACAGAGTTGATCATTGCTAAAGAAACCTTAAACTCATTGTATGCAAGGCAAGGACAGAATCTTCCACATTACAATGGCCTTTAAAATAATAAAATGGATGAGGCGGATAATCCCTTAATATAATTAAATGAATGAGGGGGATAATCCTTTAATGTAATGAAATGGATGAGGGGGATAATCCTTAAATATAATGAAATGGATGAGGGGATATTCCTTTAATACAATTACATGGATGAGGGGATACTCCTTAAATATAATGGAATAGATGAGGGAGATAATCCTTAAATATAATGAAACGGATGAGGGGATAATCCTTTAATACAATTAAATGGGTGAAGGGGATAATCCTTAAATATAATGAAATGGATGAGGGGATAATCCTTTAATACAATTAAATGCATGAAGGGGATAATCCCTTGATATAATGAAATGGATGAGGGGGATAATCCTTAAATATAATGAAATGGATGAGGGGATATTCCTTTAATACAATTAAATGGATGAAGGGGATAACCCTTAAATATAATGAAATGGATGAGGAGATAATCATTTAATATAATGAAATGGATGAGGTGGATAATCCCTTGATATAATGAAATGGATGAGGGGGATAATCCTTAAATATATTGAAATGGATGGGGGAGAAACCTTTAATAAAATGAAATGGATGAAGCGATAATCTTGGATGAATAAGATTGGAGGATAATGGATAAGCAGGAAGGAGCAACAATCGTGAACAGCATGATGAGACTGCTAGAAGGGAGGGAGAAGAGGAACTATGGAAGACTTCAGTTTAAAATGCAATGTGGGGATTATCAACCTGGGAGGTATGCGGTGGGGGGAACCCAACATAGGCATTCTTTGGAGCCCCATGGTGATTGTAAATATGGCTCAGATCATCTTAGAAAGATCTCATAGAGTAAAGGAACTTCAAAGATTGATCAGCTTTTGAAACTGAACGATGCATCTTAGAAAGGATTTAGCACTTTTGTGCAACAAGTTAAAGACAAAGGCATACCCATAAAGACTGGCAAACTTATTTGTTAATCCAAATGGAGAAAAAGAAGGGAAGGAAGCAACAAAAGGAAGGAGTGAAAGGAAAAGAAGATCAGCCCTATGGCATAAATATATAAGAATGAAGAAGAGGAGAATGGATTTTAGTATAAGTAATCATTAAAATGTGGAGACAGAGGAACGTGAATAAATATTGCAGAAAAGATGGGGATGAGAAGGAGGGGTGGGGCTGAATGTGGAGAGGACTTGAAGAACTGTGAGCATCCAAGGAGGTGGTACAACATATGGAATTAGCAAGTGTGAATTGGAACAGGAGACTAAGAAGGAAGGGAAGCCAGTGAAAATCTGACGAGGAAGTATGCATAGTTTATATGTTATGGGATCATTACTGGGTTAGATATTAGTGGATAGAGGCAATCAAAGAATGCTGACAGAATATTTAGGAGGCTGGTTAACAGATCATCTAAGTTCTGTAACTGGTGAGTTGGGAGGGGGACACATTATGAACCAAGATAGAAACAGAAATAACTATGTAATTGCTTCAGTGGTCAAAACTAGGGTAGCAAGACACTGAAAAGGAGAAAGGGGCAGCATTAAGCTATAATGTTGGGAAGAAAATGTACATCTAATTGGCAAAATCAGTATAGGCAATAAATATCTGGCAGAATAAGAATGATGGAGATGGAGTGGAGGAAACTTAAACTTTTTATGGAGTGGTAACTGGATGAGGTAGGTGACTGGTAATGTGGGTATCATGAGCATGTGGACTCAAGTCAGAATCAGCAGACAGATTGCAAGAAGGGGGATTTTGTGTGCGGGTGACAGCAAGCACAGCAGTGTGAATAAGAAGTAGGGAGATGATATGGGAAGAGGTGGATCATCTGATTATAGATCAAAAGGGGGATGTGAAATTTAATAAATTGTGTAAAGGGAAAGAAGGGAAGAAGAGAGAATCGGTGACATAGCTGAGAGTAATATGCTACGGGTGTTTTTGTATCTGTGATTTAATTCCTGGAAAGAATGCTAAGACAACACTGGTGGTGCTACAGACTTTATTATAAAGATATTCACTTTCATCCTAAACGTAGAAAGACTTCTTCAGATAACAAGCAATTTAAAATCCCTGTTTAAATATACTTATAAAATCACATGATCAGTGGGCGCCCTTCTCAACCTCAGAATTTATAAACACATGTATGATATAAAAAAGAAAAAGACAACAAATACTTGGTTTAAGCACACACAAGAAAATCTGGGGCATGAATTTAAGTTTATAATTATGGACAAAGTTCCAAGTAACACAAGATGGGGACCCTGACCACTACTACTAGAAAAAAGAGAACTTTACTGGCAACTGTATTTAAATTGAGTTAGTTGACCAGGCTTGAATGAATACACATCTATAGCCTGCTTATTGAAACTGAAAGCATTAACAAGATAATGGTGTGTCTGTTCTTAAATTTATAATATTAGGTGCATTTTAATGCCAGCATTAAGTTGTTGGAATTTTTGCATTTTATCATTTTAATGTTTCAGTGCACTATGATATTGTTTAGCTAATGCGTAGTGATTTGGGTTATTTTTTCTAGCACTTTAAATTTTTTGAGGCTGAGAAGGGGGCTCACTGATCATGTGATTTTATAAGCATATTTAAACAGTGATTTTAAATTGCTTGTAATCTGATGAAGTCTTCCTACATTGAAGATGAAAGCGCTTATCTTTACTATAAAAGCCTGTATTGGCACCAATGTTGTCTTGGCGTTCTTTCCTCATATTTTATCCATTTGTTTCAATTGCATTGGATTTTTGGTGATTTAATTCCTCATTGAGTTATATAACATAGTTTTAATCAAGTACACCCTCTAGGATTGCACATATGTTTAACTGTTTTCATTATTTCTACAATTGCTGTCATGTTCTGCTGCTTTATTTTATTATACCTCCTGGCATAACTGCATATCTCTTTATTTGACCTTCCGATTTACATAGTTGTTATTTCATATGTTGCTGCACTTTTGGAGTTTAACTTTTAGTAATATTTCTCCAGTTAAGGATACTCAAGAAAAATGAAGTGGAACATTATAGCTAGTTATTTATTTATTGATTAGTTGATTTATTTAAACATGTTTACTTGGAAAAGCAACACAAAGTAGGACCACAATAAAACAATAGTAGGTGGTTTTAGTTGGAAACAGGTGCATGTCAGATGCCTAAAGGAACTTCTTTTTGAGCATGATTAACAAGTAATGTGACCATAATATAAACTGAATACTCAGTTTCATGAAAAAAATGTCTGCGAAAATCTGCAAGAGAAAATGAAATAAACTGCTGAAGGACTTGTTCCTTATTAAATCATTTATTCAGTCACTGTAATGTTAAATTGGCACAAATTTCTACTAAACTATAAAGTGTTGATGGTAAAATTAACACTAAGGCTAAAGCAACTAGCTAGATGAGATCCACAGGTTTAAGGAATGATATGATCTGTCGTCTGGCATTCTAGTGCCAATTTATGGTCAAAGAAAATTAATGATACATGTTATATGTCACTGTCCCAGCTTTAAGACAAGTGACACACAATATGCAGTCTTGGTAATATGCCATTACGAATTACTGATGTATATACACTTTGGGAAAGTGTTCTGAAATGTTCATAAGGATGGGTCAGATCAGAAAATGTTGTACAGCATGTATAACAGTAATATTTAATCTGCCTGTTACAAATAAGATCACAAAGTGCTGCACTTCATAGAACAAAGAGTATTTATTTTGTTACCTTTAAAATTAGTTTCTTAAAACTAAATGTACCACTATTCTTAATAACTTAACAGCCACTTTGTTACAGCAGCTTGGCTTTCCCATTGGATTCCACAGCCAGTATCTAATCCTCTTGTCAAAACTAGAACAATGAGAACACTGCCACATAAATCAATGTTGCTGTGTGCAGTTTTGTTTAAACTGGTTACATCCACTGTTATTACTCTGCAGTGCCTTACTTTGATCTTGTTGAAATGCCCACTGTGAAAAGCTGAAAAACACTGCACCTAGTTTATTGTAAAGATATAAGTAAAAGTTTTTCTGACTACAAAACTTTTGTTAAGTGAAAAAGCGTAAAAATAGTCTTAACACATCAGCATTCTTAATGCTTTGATTTTTATATTTACATTTTATTACTGCTATGGCATGCATGCATACTCTGTCTCATAATATGCCCCATCTGGCTGTGGCTGTCTCAAGGATAGAGGATTTGAATCTTTAAACTTTCATTTGCCTACTGTATGACCATGACCAAGTCATTTAAACAAACAGTACTGTGGGTCAATTGATAATTTGAGCTAGGCTCCTGGACTACATGCCTACCTATGCAGCACACATATGGTCTGGCTTAGTATATTTAGTTATAATTTTGCATAGAATGTTGAAATCACTATTTGCTATACATTACAGAAGAAAGTTAAACCTAAGAACAAATGGAATATTTGAGAATTTCAAGTTTTTTTTAGGATATAAAATAAATGAAGATAAAATAAAGGCTATAGCAATAAATTAAGTACACACACATAAACTGGTTCAGGAATTCCCATAGTCCTGGGGACATGACAAGCTGAAGTATTTAAATATATTAATTAAGAGGGATTTGACGATGGTGTCTAAGAACGTGTGAAAAGCGACTGAAGAAAAGATATTATACCATGCCCCCCCCCAAAACGTGCACGCTGATTGGCCAGCGTGCACATTGTAAATCGAGTTATACTAATGGAAAAAGGTCCGGTCGCCCGGACTTTTTTCCATTAGTATAACTCTACTTTTAAAACACTGTCTCGCTATGTTAAATGGGTTTAACATAGCGAGACAGCTTTAAAATAAGCAACAGAGATCTCCGTTGCTTATTTTAAAATTGTCTCGCTATGCTAAACCCATTTAACATAGCGAGACAGGTTTTAAAAAAAAAAGCAATGGAGAAAGCAAGATCTCCGTTGCTTATTTTAAAACTGTCTCTCTATGTTAAACCCATTTAACATAGCGAAAACAGTAAAAAAAAAGCAACGGAGATCTTGCTTTCTCTGTTGCTTTTGCCCACAGCTCTGATGTACTGCACAGGCGCGCAGTACATCAGAACTGCCCCGGATGCCAGACATCTGCGGAAGGGCAATAAACAGGCATTATACTATGCCATTATTTAAGAAAAGTAATAGTTTCTTTTCTTAAATAATGTCATGGTATAATAGCAATAACCCACTTCTGGGTGTGGGTAATGCTGTATTTACCCACGGTTGGCTTTGTTTGGTCCCGAGGGCTTTGCCCTCGGGACCAAACCAAGCCAACCGTGGGTAAATCCAGCATTACCCACACCCAGGCGTGGGTTATTGCTATATTATACAATTCCTCCTAAACGTGCGCTGATTGGCCAGCCCAACCAGCGTGCCCGTTGTAAATCCCTCAATAAACTAACGGAAAAAGGTCCAGTCGCCCGGACTTTTTCCGTTAGTATAAAACACTGTCTCGCTATGTTAAAAGAGTTTAACATAGCAACACAGGTTTAAAAAAAGCAACGGAGATCTCCGTTGCTTTTTTTAAAGCTGTCTCGCTATGTTAAACTCCTTTAACATAGCGACACAGTGTGTAAAAAGCAACGGAGATCTTGCGATCTCCGTTGCTTTTTTTTAAAGCTGTCTCGCTATATTAAATGGGTTTAACATAGCGAGACAGCTTTAAAATAAGCAACAGAGATATCCGTTGCTAATTTTAAAGCTGTCTCGCTATGTTAAACCCATTTAACATAGCGAGACAGTTTTAAAAAAAAAAAGCAACGGAGATCGCAAGATCTCAGTTGCTTTTTACTGTTTCGCTATGTTAAATGGGTTTAACATGGCGAGACAGCTTTACAATAAGCAAAGGAGATCTCCGTTGCTTATTTTAAAGCTGTCTCGCTATGTTAAACCCATTTAACATAGCGAAACAGTGCTTTTTCTCACAGCTCTGATGTACTGCGTAGGCATGCGCAGTACATCAGAACTGCCGCAGAATACCAGACAGCTGCAGAAGGGCAGTAAAGAGGCATTATACAATGCCATTATTTAAGAAAAGTAATTATTTCTTTTCTTAAATAATGTCATTATATATAATAACCACTTCTGGGTGTGGGTAATGCTGTATTTACCCACGGTTGGCTTTGTTTGGTCCCTCAGGCTTCGCCCTCGGGACCAAACCACACCATCCGTGGGTAAATCCAGCATTACCCACACCCAGGCGTGGGTTATTGCTATAATATAAACATTGAGAAACTGGAAGCTAATCACTATGGATATGAATAGTAAGATACAAGCAGTGAAAATGCTTCTAGTCCCTTTAGCTTTATATAAAAGTCAGGCATATTTATCTCAACCAGAGGAGAGGTTGCGGATGATAATTAATAAAGATTACTATATCATTGCTGTGATTGTCACTTCTTGTATTAATGTTGTAATATGTTCCTTCTTAGAGGCATCCAATGCTCCTATGCATATATGATTGTATATTGCATGTAATGCACTGTACTATGTCTAAATATGTTATTCATACTTTACATTGTGTTTTTTTTGCTGGCATTTGTACACTTGCATTTATATCAACATTTACATATCTTTGTTGTGGAGCTTTTCTCCCTGGGCCTCCACTGGAAAAGGATTTGTGTGCAGTCAGATTTTTTTGGTAAACAAATATAAATAAAATAAGTAAAGAGTTTAAAGAATCCATTTTTGCGGGAGGACAAGAGTTAAGTGATATAAGCTGATTCTCCCCACAGAAAAAGATGGCTTAGCATTACCTGATTTGAAGTGATATTTTAGTGCTCTACAATTAAAGTTTGCATAAATGAACATGCTATAGTTCAAAGTGGAAAGGGATAATGAAAGAACGGGGAAGGAGAGAGTTTAAATAGTAAGGAGACAGTTTGATTTAAGATGCAGGTCCTTAAAGAGAATAAAACAACCATGCACAATATTATATTCATAAAGTAGTAGCAAGAATTCTAAAAACTAAGCCAACAGGGGAATGGATAAAGGGGATTTTACCAATAGGGATGACTGGACTTTCAGATATAGAAAGTTGGCAAGAGGAAGTTGGAATTTACTGGAGAAAAAGCACATAACTAGAGATGGGTGCAGGTTAGCTAGCACCTTCCTTACCAGGGATTGATAACATAATATAACCAAAGTGGAAGGGAGAGGGGATTGTTAAATGAAAGACCAGCTTTTTGTGTTTTTAGTTGAGTCTAGAACTGAATCTGCTGTTAAAAAAGGGGATAGTTAGTTTGATTGTGTCTTTCGGCTTTTCCCGGTTAGGGGTCGCCACAGTGGAACTCTGGTCCACTAATGATTGGCAGTTGATTTTTACGTACTGGCTTGCCAGGTCTGATGCACAACCTTCAATGAAGGTACACCCATTCACGCATGTCTCCACGCAGAAGAAGCTCTAACTAAGAATCGAACTGAACAGCATCTTACTGTGAGGCGACAACGCTACCGCAGCACCACCACTGCTGGTAAAAAAAATACTGCACAATAAATATAAGAATTACTCTGAGGAGATTAGAAAAGACTGGGAAGTACAGAAAGCCAGTACAGAAAGACCAGTGGGAAGACCTGTATGGCACTTTTGCTTGGAGGCATTTGAAAAGGAATCCTTAATAAATAACCCAAGTAGACTTCAGAGATTTTTTTCCCTCTGGCAGATAGCAAATGTTGGAAATGTTTTTGGGAATGTAATAAGATGGCAGATGTTAAATATTCCTTACAGAATGCACTGTTAGAAATGTTAGGGGGGGGGGGGACAAATAGTTGTCACTAATGAAATTATTATTCTGAGCTGGGATATACATTTGAGTTGCCCATACATAGTAAGGCCTTAGTAAGTGTACTGCTATGGGATGCAAAAGAAACAATTACTGGAAAATGGAAATGAAAATCTAAACCAAGAGTACTCTATTGTACTGAATATTGTAAAGGAGATAAAAGAACTGAAAATGGCATCTTTAGAAAAGAGAAGGAATAAACCATGGAGAAATAAACAGAATTTATCTGTACAGTACATCCAAAATAGTGATTTAGAGGAGGATGGAAAGTTAATGGAAGGCAGGAAATGAGCAATACTTATATGTAATGTTGATGTGAATGAAAATTGTTAACATTTATGCATAAAAATAATAAAAGAAATGTTAATATAGTTTGTTTCCTTTTCTATTATTCTCTATGTACCTATACCATTTTTAATGTCATGTTTAAAAAGATGTTTAACAAAAAAACACAAACAGAAGAAAAAAAAATAAAGACTTAGGCACAATACGCAGAAAAAAGCATGTCACTGAGCAGCAGTAAATAAAGTGGTGATTTTATTGTGTTACACCCTGACATTCATTAGGTGTGTATGAGTATTAACACAGCATGGTCATACCAGGGACAGTGCTACACAGCGAATCTTCATAGCCATAAAACTGACAGTAACTGCGAATGGTTGTGCTATGTGCAATCATGTGACATGAGAGAAAGGATCATGAAGTGGCCATACCCAGTACTCTGCACATTCCTTAGCTGCTACAGGGCAGAGCATGCACCCAATACAAGGGCACTGCAGACAAGTGCCAAGTCATTTTATTATGTAAATGGGTAGGAATTGAGCAGTATCATCACTAGCGTGGGGCAAGAGTGGCAACTGTCTTGGGTGCAAAGTGATGAGGAGAATGATTAGTGGATCCCAATCTCTGATGATGTAAAAGACTGTATTGCAATTGCAGTTAATCCTGAGCACTGTAGAGCTCTCTTTGTGATATAAACTACAATGTAGCAAGCAGTTTTCTATAGTTTATAGCAAGGAATTTTTTTCTTATACTAAAACCTGAACACCATAGTGCTCTATGCAGGAAAGTTATAAACTGTAGCAACTATCTGCTACAGCTGTAGCAAACAATTGCTAAAGTTTATACCCTACCTCTAGCAAGCAGTTGCTATGGTTTGTTCCCTGCCTGTATGGAGTGCTAAGGCACTCAAGTATTAGTTAAAAAAAACATTTAAAAAATGACATCGTTATAAACTGTAGCAAACTGTTGAAACAAATGTTCTACATCTCCAATACTCTCTGTCTCACCATTACATACCTTTTCTATTACTGTGAATATTCCTCTTACACCTTGTGGCTACTTTTCATTTTAACTTACTTACACCTACTATCACTATAATATAACTGCTAGCCACTTTGATATATGTTACCTACTCTACCAAGTCAGCAGTCATATGTTTAACAAGCATTTTATAGACTGCACCCTTTCTACTTGTCAATTATACCTCAAGTGTGTTGTACCAAATTTATTGTGTGTTCTCTGTATATCTAAACCTGCTACATTCAAATTAATTTTTCCTTGTTCATAGGTTCATAGGTAAGTACTAAGTTATCAGCCCTAGGCCCAATACAAGCCTAGCCAAATGAGGTTCCCTGGCTTTCATCACCCAAGAAGGTTATTTTCCTGTGCCCCTGTCGAGCAGACCCACACCAGTGATCCCCGGGGTGAATTTCTTGTTTCCCATCCAATTGTCAAAATTTCTCTTAAAGAGGGCTAATGGGTAGTTTGTTCCAGAGTATGGGAAGTCTCTGGGACAAAAATCTATCCCTCCAGCATGTTCTGTTTATTGTGCTGACAAGGTTTAGGTCCCTGGAGTGTGTGGCTCAGAGAGATTGGGATTTCTTTAAGTGTAGCATGTCCATCAGATCTGGGTTAGACATGGCTTTGTATGTTAGGCAGAGGTCGCCTCAGAGTAGGTGATATGCAATGGAGTAGAGCTGGAGTTTTTTGAGACAGTCAGCGTATGGCATCTGTTTGAGTCCAGTAATCCTCCTAGTGAGGTATTTCTGTGGCCTTTTTAGTTGTTGCAGATGTCTTGTGAGGTACATGCCAAACGGGGCATTTTACTCTATAGTGGGTCTGATGAGGGATGAATAGAGAGGAACTATGACCTCTCTTTCTCTGGAGGAGAACCCCTTTGTGATGAGGTGTGCCATGTAGAAGGATTTCCTGACTACTGTGGCTACGTAATTATCAAAGGAGAGACTACTGTCCACCTGTGTCCAAGGTCTCTTATCACACTTTTGGTGTTTAATAGGCTACTGCCTATGTGGTAGTTCATGGGTATGGTGTTTTTCCCAAAGGGGATGACAATGCACTTCTTTGCATTGAGACTTAGGCCATGACTTTGACACTGGCCATCAGTCTCAGTGAGGCCTCTTTGTAGAATGTCCACATCTCAGGCGAATCAATTATGACTCCAAGTTTGCAGTCATCTGTGAATTTCATTAGCCAGAGACCAGCTGTATTAGCCTGGACTTCAGAGAAGTAGATACCAAACAGGGGAGGACCCAGGACCAAATCCTGTGATACTCCACTTGTCACTGATCTGAAGTCGGATTTGGAGTTGGCTACTTTCACTGTGTTGGTTCTGTCCATGAGCCAGTTGGCCACCTATCTTGTGACATAGGGATTTATGCCTAGTCTAGTGAGTTTATCTATAATACCACAGTGGGGGATGGTGTCGATGGTGTCAAGATAGGCTGTATGCACCACCTTACCGTTGTCTATGGCTCTGGTGACTGCTTCAAAGAAGTCAATCAGGTTTAGGAGGCATGATCTACCTTTTACAAACCCAAACTGAGTGGTGTCCAGAGTTTGGAGGTTACCTATGTCTTTGTTTATAAGCTCCAGAATGATGCGTTCCATGGCCTTGCAAACCAGGCTCATCAGGCTAATGGGGTGGTAGTTCCTGGGGTCAGTGGTGGCACCCCCTTTATGGAGTGGGATAACCATCACTGTGTGCCATTCCATAGGCAAAAAGCTGAAGTGAGGCTATGGTTAAACATAGTACTTAGGTGGGGTGCCAGTTCGTTCTGTAGTTCGTGCAGAATGCAGCCTGGGATGTTGTCCGAGCCCATGGATGCTGAGTTCTTGGCTTTGGAGAGTGTAGTCTTTACCTGTGTGGCCTTGATTACAGGGGCTTTGCAATCATCTGATATGGGGATGGGCCCTTTGGGGGGTGAGGGGGGTGAAATTAGCACTGAACCTGTCTGCCAGGATGTTGGCAATATCAGTTGGGTTGGTAAATTTGGTGCCATTGTGCTGTAGTTCAGACCAGATCTGAGTGTTGCCATTGAGATTCTTGACATAGCTGTAGAAAGCTTTGTGGTTGTCTTTAAAATCCATGGCAGTTTTATTTTCGTAACTAGCTTTGGAGGATTGTATGAGGGATCTCAGCTTCTTGCAGAGGCTGACCAGGGAGGTCCTGCAATCAGGGGATTTTGTTCTTTTTTGCAACAGCTTCTTCCTTCTGTTGTAGAGTTTTTTATGGCAGGGGACCACCAGTTTGGGTTCTTTTTTTTGGAGGACAGCATCTTAGTTCTGTTGGGGATAGAACGGTCCATGCACTCATGTATCTGCTTATACAGTGCATTGGCATATGACTCAGCAGTCATGCCACTATTTTCCATCTGTGTGGGTGTAGTGAAGTTTGCCACTTCTGACTTAAGATGCATGATGCTGGCTTTGGAGAAGTTTTTTATGGTGGTTTCCTTAATCGGGAGTGCGGTGGGATATGGATGTCCAGGGTGATTAGCTTGTGGTCAAACCTGACCAGCGAGGAGTTGATCTCTGGTGTGGAGCATCTGTTTCCCCTATTGGTAATGACCAGGTCTAGTATGTTGCTACCTCTGGTAGGGGTATAGACAAGCTGATTCAGGGCATTGGAATTGATGAATTCCAGAAAATGTTGGTTAAATGAGTTAGTACATGAGTAGTTTTCCCAGCTGATGGAGGGGTAGTTGAAATCTCCCAAAATTAGGTTATTGGGATGTACCATAATATTATCCAGTATATCGAGAAACATGGAGTGGGCATCCTGGGGCATGGCGGGGGACCTGTAAAATGTTACAACCTGAATTTCAGTCTTGCCCAGTGTTAATTGTACTTGTATAATTTCAGATGCACTATGGTGAGCAACTAGCCTGGAGGTGTGACCATCCTTTATGAATGTGGACACTCCTCCACCTTTAGTATTTCAGTCCAGGTTAGGTGGCCGAAAGGTGTGGTACGAATTGTAGTCTGGTAATGCAGGGGTGATCTCTGAAGCCTTAAACCAGGTCTCAGTCACTGCACAGATGTCTATGTTCTCCATCTTAAGGAGACCCTTGAGTGAGTGAATTTTGAAGTTTAGACTTCTAGCATTGAGTAGCATTACCCTTAGATTTCATTTGTTTATATCTACTATGGTGGGGAATTTGACATTTGAGCCTTGCCTAAAAAAAGGCACTATAGGGGGTGGCAAGAGCCTTAGCCAGTATCCGGAATCCCAGCGGTGACAGGTGCAGGCCATCTCTGGCAAAGCATCGTGGCCTGTCGATCATGTCGTCCCAGGCAGACAGATTCTGGATCCCCTTGGAATGACACCAGAAGCTTAGCCAATTGTTGTAGTCAATCATTTTGTCCTTGTACTGTGGTATCATTCTGGACGATGGTAGGATGCTACTCAGGGCTAGGGTCATACCTGCCTGGGCCACATGTCTCTTTTCATGTAGTCCAGAGAGGTATGTCTCAGGTCATTCACTCCAACATGGACAATGACAGAGTCATACTTGTACTTGTTGTGGAGTGACCTGAGCGTATGTGTTATATGGTGGACCCTAACACCCAACAGGCAGCTGGCAGTAACTTTCTCCTTATTTAGCATGGTGAGGGGGATGTCAGTGTGTCTGACTATAGAGTCACTAATGACTAGTGTGTTGGGTACATTGTTTTTCCTTATGGGCTGGGGTTGAGTGGCACATTGATTTTGTGGGCTATGTGTTATTTGGGTAGAGTTGGGGGGTGATGGTTGCTTGCATTTCTGCTTAAGAGGTCTCTATTGTTTGGGCAGATTTTTATTGATAGCCTCCGCAAATGTAGGTGTGTGTTTTGTGTTACTATGTGTGGGTTTGGGTGGTGCAGGTTCTGATGGACTATGTGTTGAGTGCGGTGTGGTGTTAACCTTCTCCTCTTGACTGTCTAGTCCAGTCTTGGCTGGAGAGAATTTGGCTTCCAGTTTTATTATATAAGTGCATCTCTCACAGGTTGTAGTGTTGAGTGGTAGCAGGAGAGGGTTGTCAGTGTACATGAGGCAATTGCTACATTGCCCCACGATGCCCAGATTCATCAGGTGGACAGGAGAAAACACCGGGAGCTGACCCTTGGACATGCCTGGTCAGTGCTTATTAATTTCAGTACTAGGAACTGATTTCTTCTTGATACGTGAGGAAAGTTGAGTGTTGCAGTAATTTATTATTTATATTGTAATTATGTTTGTTGTGAAGCATTTCCAAATTTAACCAGTGTGATTTTTATATCTAAACCTGCTACGTTGATATTAATTCTCACCTGTACTGTTTATATTGTAATTATGTTTGTTGTTGAGCTCTTCTAAATTTATCCTGTATGCTCTCTATTATGTAAATGTGATACTTTGAAATTAATCTAGCCTTCTACTGTTTCTATTCTAATTATGTACTGTTTACTTTCTAATTATGTTCATTGTGGAGCTTTTCTCCCTGGGCCTCCACTGAAAATGGGCTCTGCTTGGCCCAGTGGACTATCCTGGTAAACAAATGCCAATAAATAATAAATAAATAAATAAATGAATAAATGTTGCAAACAGTTGCTATAGTTTAGACCAGACATGTAGTGCTACAGTGCTCAGGTTTGACTGCAAATGCACAGAAATAGGACCTGAATAGCTGGGTAGGAGGGAGGGTGGGTACTGGTTGGTGTGCCACTAGAGGGAACCTAGAGAGAATGTCTGGGTTTTTTTTCTTTTTTTCTTTTTTGTTTGTTATTCAGTGGGACAATGGAAGAGCTTTGAGGTGCTGTGTAATAAGCCAGTTGAGTTGCTCTTAAAAAGAGCAGAAGAGGTGGGGCACTAGGTAACAGTATTGGCCCAGGGTGCTGATTGAACTAGCTATGCTTCTGGAAATGGGTGAAAAGGTCAGACAGAAATGGAAAGTGCAAGCAAAGAAACACACAGAAAGACAACAAGATGGAGAGAATGCTGTCATAGCATATGCTTTTCGGTGAGTAAAAGTGAACATTTTTATTATTTTTAAGAAGAAGGGTAGAAGGAAAAAGGGTAAAAAGGAAGGAGAAAAAGAGAAAAGAAGCATGGGCAGGCGAACACACCCGTGCACATAACACAGACAAAGACTGACAGGTGAGGAAGTAACACATAAAGGGAAAACTGGACAATGAAGCAGAGATGTAAACTAAAGAAGGAGAAGAACGGCTGGTGAGAGTTAAACTACAACACGGGATGAGGAATGACACAACAGGATGAAGAACACAGTGATGGGAGCTGGGGAGGGATGAGGAAGGCCTGTTAAATCAGCCCAGAGTGGGAACTCTCCTAGAAGTCAATCACCCCCACAGCTAGCATTATTAGTGGATGTCAATTCTGGTGGTCTGATGACTGGGACAAGCCAGCTATTCAGCTCAATTAGTAATGTAAGGAGGCACTCCAGGGTGCCAATGCAGGCATCCAGCTTCTAATCCAACTCAGTCCTCAACAGCTCCCAAATTCCCCACTAGATGATCCAGGAGGGACCCTCCACACAACTCTTAGATGAGCAGCCTTTGTCCTCCTTCTGAGAGCTGGCCACAGAGGCCAAAAGTGAGCCATCCTAGCAATGCCTTTCAGAGATGCAAGCCTGTGGACTGCTGGGATCTTGCATTTGGCACAGTGACTGGTGCAGAGATCAGTGGCTGGTGCATCATCACTGCCTGTCCCAAAGCTGATCCTGCTGAAAAAGAAAATACAGGAAGAAAAACAAACAAGATGGCAAAGCAAATAAAACAAAAAGGAGAATAACGAGACAAAAATACAACAGATTTGCAATGTATGTTACAGTTTATTGAAATAGTATATTACTGCCAGCCAGTGGCAAGATTATAATAGGGGAAATATGGGCAATTACACAGGACCCAGAGCTCTCGGGGGGTATATGGCCAGTCAGGAAAACATAATACATGATCAATCCCTTAAAAACTAAGCCTTGGAATCATGAAAGCCTACACTTCATGCTAAGTCTGTGTGTGTGTGACAAGCAGTGAATTGCATCCTAATTCATAGTCAATAAACAGCTCTGCACTTCACCCATTACTGGTAATGGGAAGAATATGCTAATAAAAGAATAAGTAGGTGAATTACATGCTAATGAAGCAATTCAACATGGCACAGTGATTCTGTAATTAACAAAATCTGCTCATATGTGCCTTGCTCCCTTTTGGCCTTGGTTGCTGTATTCTTTGGAATACAGCCACAAATACACTTAGAAAAAAAATTTACAGTTTGTATGTGCTATTATTGATCTTTGTGCATCAGGCTTTAATACAAGGTGCTGCTGCTGCTAGACCTTGGCCTTTAAAGAGAAGAGTGGTCAGACCATGTCTGACATATCCTGGACTTCATGATACTAAAATATTACATGGTTGGCAGGGATACTTAGAGCAAATAGTGAACAACTGCCACCCTCACCTGAAGCCCCAGGGAACTCGTAGAGAACCCATCCCAGTGGAAACCAAAACAGGTGTAGCATTACATGTATTAGCTACAGGCACTTTTCAGCCACCCACAGAGAACATATCAGGGGTGCTATAGGCCCCGGCCTCAATAATATTACACTAGTTTCTATATGCAATGCTAGAGCATGTAAGGGAGCATATATGGTTTCAACATACCCAGAGAAGAGACCTACCACCATGCAACATTTCTATGCCATAGTATATTTCCCTGAGGTTCTGGGGACCACAGACCACACACTCAGTGAAATAAAAGCTCCACCTGGTGAACAGGAAGGAAGTACATCAACCAAAAAGGATATCACTCTATCAACTGTCAGGTGGTCTGTAATGCTCATGGGATCATCTATAATGTGTGTCCAGGTAACTCTGACAGTTTCCATGACTCACATATATGGTATACCTATGATCTGCATCTAAGTTTTCTAGGGGTGACTTTCCACAAGGACATCTGCTGTGGGATGCAGGTTATGCTCTTGGAACTTTGGCTTATGACACCAATGAGAAAAACACACAACCCCACTGAGCAAGGTTACAGTGATGCACATGCTCAAACTAGAAATGTTATAGTGTGTTTTTGTCTTGCTCAAATCACATTTCCAATGTGTAGATACATCTTGAGGTACACTGTAGAATGACCCAACCACAACTGCTAAACTATTGACAGTCTGTGCCATGTTACATGATATCATTGTTAGGAAACAGTTGCAACATGGACAACAAGGCCAAGGACCACCATTTCCAGCACCACTGGAAGGGCCAGCAGAGCCAGCAGGGCCAGTAGTCACAGATGAGGAGTCTGATGAAGAAGTATGAGCTGGGAATGACCTAGGCAGATCATGCATAATATGCTACAGCCCTGGCTAAGAGGCACAGAACAGCACACATACTCACTACTCAAGTGAAAACTTAAGAAGCTGAGCACTTGCAAATGGTAACAGTGATGCATGCAAACATAATCGGCCTTTACTTATCCTTGTGCTGGCAGTGTTCAGTGAACATCAGGTAGACTCGACCGCAGAAGCGACAAAAGCAGCATTAACAAAGGTAAGTGATAAACCTGCAAAGAAGAGATAAAAGATAAATGTACTTCAGTGACATAAAACATAACTCAACTGTATAGGAATGTCAGCAGTAACTCATGAGTGATATATGCAACAGAAATATATAAAAACAAGGAAGATATAAAAAGGCATCAAGCCAAAGCAGGCCATGTCAAAACATCATCCACAATGTGACCTCAAATGCCGCAGTCAACCACATATGTACATAAGCAAGCATACTTATGCATATCTAAGAAATAGAAAATGTAGCATGAATACACAAGACAGAAATTAGGAATATGCAACCCAACAGAGTAATAAAACAAATATGTATTGACCAGACAAATATGTTTGGCCTGCTCAGTACTATGCATCAGACATACACCATAACAGAGACTACAGCAATCTCAGCATCATCTGCCCTAGGTGCTAAGCAAGCAGTTGTTCATAAGCAATAAGACTGCATTATTAAAACATTACTACAAATACAGTGAGGATCACAACCTAAATAACAATCATTTGAATTTGAGCGAAATAACAAAAAAGTGCAATTCAGTACAATACTTTCAATGAAAGCAAGCATCTGAGTAAGCAAGCATTAGAGATCCACTCTGTGCATTATATTATTAATTTATTTAACATTTATTTACTGGGAAAGTCCGACTTGGAACAAAGCCAATTTTCAGCAGAGGTCTGAGGAAACGCTTCAGATGCATGTCTTTGTAATTAGACACAGGCAACCCTAAGTCAAAAAGAAATGTGAAAATGGCAGGGCTCAGTTATCATCACTTGCACCAGGGAGGGAACAAGAGGGCAGACCTGATACCAAAGAAGTGTGTGTGTGTGTGTGTGTGTGTGTGTGTGTGTGTGTGTGTGTGTGTGTGTGTGTGTGTGTGTGTGCGTGTGTGTGTGAGGTGATATGGCTAAGATCATTTGCACCATGTATGGGTCTGCAAGAACCCAGTCAAAGTACTTGTGCTAGCACTATGCCCTTGCTTCCTAGACAGGTGTGAGCTGTGCATGATAGAGGATTTAGTTCACCGTTGCTACCCCAACCATGTGAACTACCTCTGCCATGAGTTGCACTACTAGTTCCATGACCCTGGCTAGAAGTCAGGGCGAGGCCTTAATGTTAATGATGTCTGCTGAATAAGCTCTCATCACGACTACATCTACAACCACTTGGTCTACCTCATCGTGGTGAAGACACCATAATCACTGACAGAGTAGTGAAAATAGTGCCATTGCAGGAGTGATATCTGGCATGGCCAAATTGACTAACACCTGACGACGAAGTGGCTTTTCAGACACATGCATGTTGACCCTCCCACAACAGACATTCCATTGGAAAGACACTACGTGAGTCAGAGTGTCATTTGTTTGGTCAAAGGACTCCCCCACACCATTCAGGCAGTCTTGTATGTTAGAATACATGGCATGCAGTACTCTGTCTCATCGGAGGACCTAGTGAAAATTGCTTGTGCCTCCATGATGTTGGATGGCACCTATTGACACACCACACATCAGGGAGAAAGTAGAAACCATGCCTCCTTTAAGCACATCTACTGACACCCCCGTGTGGTACTTCATACTCATGATAGCTCGGGGGAGACTCTGCCAGCTGTGCAACTGGAGTAACCACACTACTTTGATTTACCATGTCACCCTCCACCTGTCCTATCTCACTGGGCTCTATAACACACGTATGTGTGTGCATACTGACTCTGTCAATCTCTGAGGAGGAGATGCCACCACCTCAGTGTCAGATGACCCTCTGCAACTCCAGATTGTGGATCCTTACCACTATCATCATTACAGGCTCCTGATATTCCCACATCAGGTGATAGGGTTCCACAGTGACAGTGGCAGGCTCAACTATGAATATAGCAATAAAACAACATATAGCAATAAACACAACAGAAAGAGAAATACAAGAAAAACTGGTCAGACTCATGACCCTGAGTTAATGCAATACCAGATGCAATTGTAAATAAATATTTCATTAAGGTAGAAGATCAATTATTTAAAGGAATGCAACTAAATGTTATGCCCATACCATTTACAGGTGGCTGTGGAACATCAGGACGAGATGTACCTAGACAGATAAAATGGATACAGATAAAGGTATGGTAAGCATTAAACAGGAGATGACACATGAAAGACAGACAGAGTTATAACTCTAAAACAAAAGTGATACAATCTCTCTTTCTCTCTCTCTTTAGATATATGATATATATGTATGTGACTAGCATGACTGGAGTATCAACAGGAGACACTCGTTGGACATCTTCTACCTCTGCACGCATGTCCAGCACAACACTGGGCATGTCCACTGAGTAGCCTGGATCCCGTACAGTTGACAGGAACTCCTTCATCTCACTCAGTGGTGGCTTGGTAGCAGGACTACATGCCTGCGCTATAGCACTGGCTTTTTATTTTGGCCTTGTTGATCATGTCACTGGCTCAGTATCTGGTGGCATTGTAGTTATGCCATGGCCACGTACAGCATTCATATCATTGACCACCTGCCACCAGATACACCTACAGCATTCATATCATTGACCACCTGCCACCAGATACTGTCAATGAAGGGCTTTTCAGCTACAACTTTCATTAAAGAGTGACAGCCATGTTGATGGACTACCTTGACTTTAACCTCGTTTTCAGCATCTGAGAACACAGGTTTACATAGCAGAGATTTTTTAGGTGCCATATGTGTCAGATAATCATCATCCGCGGTGGTGGTGCTGCGGTAGCGTTGTCGCCTCACAGTAACACGCTGTCCGGTTCAATTCTGAGCTAAAGCATCTTCTGTGTGGAGACATGCGTGAATGGGTGTACCTTCGTTGAAGGTTGTGCGTCAGGGCTGGTAAATTGGCACATAAAAATCAACTACCAATCATTAGCGGACTGGAGTTCCGCTGTGGCGACCCCTAACCGGGAAAAGCCTAAAGACACAACATGTGTCAGATAATTCAGCTGGGACTGGACAGAAAACAAGTTTTCATTTATGCAGTCATCTTTAAAAACATGTATATAAGTGATCTATAGGAATGCACATATTTAAGACATAACTTAGGAGATGACTTTTATACTACCTAATTGTGCCTCTGAGTAAAAAGTATCTGTAAGTTATATCAAGTGCATAAAGGCTAAACACAGAGACAGAAAAGTTCTAAATAACTGCAAATTGTAATGCATTTATGTTATAAACATATCAAAAATGAGTACTGCACACAAAATAAAGGAAAGAAGACACTATTGTATTGCAAACATTTGTCTGTGATGTGACATGATTAATTAGCTTAACTCTTACAAATATCTCAGTCATTCAGACATCTACTGTGAAAGGACAAAGGTCATGTGTGAATACTGGGTATAGTGCTACCTAAATGAAAAGTGTTAGGATGCCAGACCTTGACTGTATGTGCCCTACTTTCTCTGCTTCATAATATGTATGTTGATGTGAAAAAGTACAATTAATCTTGTCAATGTTTTATGCTAATGCCATGATTTCAAGATTTAAATCTAGAGATGGTGCTGTATGTGTGAAAGTACTCATCCTTAAAGTCCACATTCCCATGCTGTAAGACCATAGAGTTGACAAATT
This sequence comes from Protopterus annectens, assembly GCF_019279795.1. NCBI lineage: Eukaryota > Metazoa > Chordata > Ceratodontiformes > Protopteridae > Protopterus > Protopterus annectens. The sequence goes on along the minus strand of NC_056731.1, from coordinate 50,937,786 downwards.
ATTACACAGAGGCATTTTTCCCTTTTTTGGGGGGCTTCATCCTTGATGTATGGTATTGTACCTCAGTAACTCCAAGCAGTCCTTCCAAAATAAATGTCATTACATAAAGGCATGATGATTTGCAATAAAAATGCAAGTTATCAAGTTATCTCATGACAAATACTGTTAAAAGATTGAATGTTTTGGGGTAAAGCCATATGTGCCTGGTTTAGTGCTAGATATTTTAGAAAGGCAATGTGATAAATCAGCACACTGCTTATCTTATCTTTTTTATCCTTTATTTTTTTTGTATTTTTAATCTTCTTTTGGGTGATATTTGGCATGGCATACTATGAAATGTCAGTGGTCATTAGCAGCAAGCAACAGTTAACTTCTGAATGCAAAAACTGAACATTTTAATTTGAGATGCTGTCAGGTGGCAGTGCGCTTCAGTCAGGAATCTGGAACAGTGCTGAATAAAGAAAATACACTGTGACTTCCTCTGTGTCTCAGTATGTTAATGCAGTAAATTGTGAACAACAGCAGAGGTATGGCAGATTTTGAATCCAGATTCAAAGGGGGGGGGTCAGAAAAACTATTTTTACAGACATTAATAAGTAACTGAACATGAAGTACAAGTGTCAAGTTGAAATTCTCAATATAACTCTGTGTAATGAATGCTAAATAAGTTAACTATACGCTGTGTGCAGTGTGTTAAGCATAACAATGGTCATAGTTAATAGCATGATGGTTAATGTAAAGTTTACTTGCATATGTATAATTGTAACAATAGTTAGTGGAATAATGTATAACTCAACACAAGTATTACTAGGTTTGAAGGACAGTGTATCATATAAAAAATGAATGGCCCCTTCCTCAACATGTTTTACTGAGTTCATTCAGATCAATGCAAATTAAATTGTTTTACAGCAGTAAATACTGGTTTCTTAGTAGAAATTCAGTAGTATAACAAGTCAAAATCAAACACATAGAGGCTTGTCATAATTAGATCTCCACTTAAGTTGAAATTGTTGCACCTCAACTTGAAGCTCGAAAATGTTAGTTCTTCTGTGGCATTAACTGTTAATAAACAGAAATGAGCAGTTCAGCCATCTTTTTTTGTCATGGGTTGAATTTCCATGTCTTATCAATCACAGACTGTAAAATGTACCATTGTGACCCAATTTATATAATTTCATCCATTATTACCAACATCATAGAAAATATCATGTCATATCAGTGTGTCACAAGACACAAGACTATATACATGATTACCATCCACCATACCTGAGATCACTGACAGAGGTGAGTCTATATCCTTTGAAAGGTTATTCAGATGTCATCATCAAAAAGCATTTGAGGATTTCACGGTGGAACATGTATAAATACACTGAGCATTACACATGTTCCAATCTCATTGACATATTTCACACTTGCAGTCCAGTTTGAAGCAATCATACCCAATTTTTATGCCAGACCTTTTATATGCTATCATACAAATGCAGTTGGCAAGGGTGTCTGTCATTGCGCACAGGCTGGTACATGCGAGATCTCAATTAGTTTTCAATTACCTGAAATATTTCCTGATATTCTTGAGAAGACATAACACACAAAGGTGAGGTGGCATCAACATGAGTCCAGGATCTTTGTGGCACTCCTCATAAAGTACTATAGCTGTAGGATTCTGCAGGAGAGCTATACCAGGTCTCAGTGCAAAGCTGATGCTTGGAATAGCTTGGTCAAGGCTTTCATTCTATGCACTGATGACTAATAGTGACACAAAGAGGTGCAAACAGGACGTCCTGAGCCAATGGGAGGCAGAATTTGCAACTGTGAACGAGTTGTATAAGTATAGAAACCATCAGCAGCCAGTACAATACATTGGATTGACAGAACACACACGTTTTCATTATGCTTTTGTTCTGTTTTGTACAGCTGCTTAAGGTTTAATAAAATTAGGAATACACATCACAAATGGTTGGCATGTCTCAGGGAGGCATGGGGTAAGTACTGATTAGGTATGAATGCTAACAAAATCATAATACATCAGACATTTAATTCATTTTAACATAGTTTAAGGCATCAGTCCATATGAGTTTGAGACACACAGCACAAAGTAGGCATACCTCTCCTGCATACTTCTCAACCTTTCAGTGCAAGAAATGTGGGCAAAGACTGACAAAATGGGGGGACAAAGGCCCAAAAAATGGGAACATATTTTAAATACTTTTCTTATAAACTTAGAAAGTTTCTGGAGTAACAGGATTTGTTTTTAACATACATTTTCTGAAAGATTTGAAGTCTGAAACTCAAATGTGTGTCATTATTTAGTGACTTCAGTCCTCAGAGCATACCAGTAATTTGTCAGAAAAACACAGCTTTTATGAGTAACAAACTAAAATATGAGCCAAAACTCTGGACATCCTGTGAAAATCTGTACAGTTGAGAGGTATGCTCTCCTGTATAGGAAACATACATGCCTTGTGCAATAGCTCTTGTTCATTCCATTAGACAATGTAAAAATCAATGTATTTGCATGTGGGTTCAATTCTAAGCAGCAGCAATTAACTTTTATTAAAGAATAATATATAGAAACTATTTTCTGCAATCATTATAGAGCATTAAACTGTACACTTTTATAAATGGATGTCTTCTGCAATTATTATAGCACATTAAACTATGATTTTATAAATGGATGTCTTTAACTGGAATGCATATTTCATATATGTTATAGTCATTTAAATGCTTACATACTAATTATAATAGCACTGAGACAGAAGTGATTTGACACATTTATGCCTTCACATTTGTATATGGATGTGTTAAATTTTACTATATGTATTGGTAAATTTGGTTATATTAAAACAACATGGCATTGATGCTATTTTATATGTTATCCCTCTTTTTTATTTAACTGACCACTTGTGGATTGGACCACCAGTGGCAGCATCATCTCCACAACTCCTGCACAACCTGCTACAATTGTGTCAGGTAGCTCTGTCCTGGAGGTTTGCATAGTGTTGCTCACTAGGAGTAGCACTAATGGAAGTGGTAATTTAGTCACCCATCAGAAGTTGACAGGGCTGGTAGAGGGAATTATGGAGTGGGGCCTCAGTGTCAAAATTGTCAGAAATGAAAAGGTCCTGCATCGAAGAGCCAAGTTGCTGTCTTTTCCAGCACTGATCCAGGTATCTGCAATAGGAGACAGTGGTAACAGTTTTGTGGGTAAGGACAAGACAATGCACATGCAAACCCAATGTCCCCTACCTATCCCCAATCATGGTGCTCCCCAACTCTTTGTGTGCATCACCAACCCAGCTTGTCATTTATGTCCTCTATGCCTTCACCTGCTACATGCCCTACCTACCTAACCCCTTATTCCTAAACATCTTACCCAGCATTCCTATCTCTACAAAAAAAATGGGCACTTGTCTCCCATAAAAAAACACACTCCATACACAGCTCTTCACTTCATTTATGCGTCTGTTTGACACACTTGATTAGGTCCAATTGGCCGTGCAACATTATTCATTTGTTGACACCCCCCCCAAGTTTTGACTATACAAATTCATGAAATTCTTTATACAATTATATATTTATCATCTAAAGAAGTGGATAGCTATGGTGCTCTCCCACCATCATCCTGCCCATTTCTTAATCTTTCTCCCTGTGCTCTATCCTGTACTTGCCCCCCATTTTCACCACTGTTTTATCAACCCAGTTTGACACATTTAATCTGGTCCGTAAATACAATGACAAACATCACACATGGCTAGAGACAGCCCATAAAATAACCCCTCAATTTTTATCCTCAGCATTTGTGTGAAGCTTGGCATCACATGCTAACGACAACTGCCAGTAAATGGTATTTCACATCATATGGCAGAAACTGAAGGTTTTACCTTCAACTGCACCAGAATGGTTATCATCACACAGGTGTTCTTAGCCCTGCTACATTATAGAAATAGAGTTTGATAGCACTATTGTAAGACAGTTGCTCTCATATGTTTACTAAGCTGTTGGATGTAATGTACACCATGTACCTTCTGTTTGGAGTCTGCCTGTCCTCCCTGCATTCACATGGGTTTCCTCCAGGTACTCCAGTTTCCTCACACATTCCGAAGACATGCATCTGGAGTGCTTTGCTCTGGGCCGCCACTGAAAATAGGCTCTATCCTAGTCAGACTTTCCCGGTCAGCAAATGTTAAATGAATAAAAATAAATACATTTCTGAAGCCTGACCTTTCAATGTTCTACATTCACCCCTGATTCTATCTTCTCTCAGTGCCCCTTCAAATGTATGATTTTACTATCTGAAGTAGGAGTTCCTGTGTGGTTTGCTGAGATAATGCTCATCTTTTTAGAACACTTTTGCAGATTGTCTAGAGTTCGACTCCAGAAATATGTCAAACATAATTTCATGTTTTGTCACAATATTATCTGTGGAGCTGTTGGTTACATATTTTATTAACCCACTATTAATTTGCTTATGTCTTAATCATTGCTACACCATACCACCCCTGCTTGCTCACTATTTGTGAACACTTTATTGGGCAGAGCATGGCAGAATCATTATGGTGACAAACTTAAGAGTAAGATTCTTGAGTTTTGATTTTTGATCTTATTTGTATATGCTGATATATTATGATAAATTTTTGTTTAGTCTTACTATAGTAGTATTGTAGAGGAGCTTTTCTCCCCGGGCCTCCACTGAAAAAGGACACGTATCCAGTTGGACTAGCCCGGTAAACAAATGTAAAATAAATAAAATAAAATAAGATTACACAAATATCAGTCTCTCTCTATGTCTCTTTGTCTTCCCCCCTTCCCTGCCATCACTCATTGTCCTCAGTATTTTCACAGTGCTTGGCATTAAATAGCAGTAGTAACTGATTGTAAATGACAGTTCACATCGTATGGCGAAAACTGATGAGTTGTTGCCTTTGGCTGTATTTGTCTGCTAGCCCTCGCATTTCTTTACTTTTCCTCAGTACACTTCAGAAAGGCAGACTGATAACGGTATAAGGAGACAGTTATCATCATATGTTGAACTGGCTCCACAGCTGAATGCATTCCATATGAGAAGTTTCAGTAGTCACTACTGTTATGATGTTTGCTGCACACAGACTCTCTTGAGTCATACTGTTCTCATATTTCATTCAAATGTGTCTGTTTTACCACCTGATACTAGCCTTTCTATGTGGTGTGACCAGCTAATGATCACATCTATAGATTGTTAATGAAGATTGCCAGGTATTTGAATCTCAAATCAGGTGTAAAATTATAAATTCTCATTAAATCTTGCCCTGTTATATTATAGATACATATGTTATTCCACCGACAGTAACCTGGGTGGACCCTATGTGGTTCATAATCATCCCAAAATTTCTCACGCCTTTCCAGCAATAACTGAAAGACATTTGATCAAATAAAGGACTAATGTGGTGACACAAATCTATTTTGAAATGGATCTTAATCAGAACTGTCTATATATGTGGAATCCGTTCAGAAGCTTGACATACTGAAATCTCGAATCTCAGTATTTCAAGGCCAAAAAGCCAAATCCACATTATAGCGAATGTTTAGAAGTGTGAAATTCAAAACCTGGAATACCGGAGGTTTTGAATTTCACGCTTCTAAAGTTCCACTATGGTTATGTATTCAGGTAAGTGTGTGAGTGTGTGTGTGTGTGTGTGTGTGTGTGTGTGTGTGTGTGTGTGTGTGTGTGTGTGTGTGTGTGTGTGTGTGTGTGTGTGTGTATGTGTGTTAAGGGGTTTGGGTAGGGGCTGCAGTATGTGTCAGTGTGTTTTGTTGCTGTGGTGTGTGTGTGTGCAAAGAGAAAGTAGCTTGTGTGGTGGTATTTTGTGTGTGTTTGTATGTAGTATGACCTCGGAGTGAGAATATTTAAGTAGGGGGAATGTGGGGGGGCAGCCCCCCCACATGGGGGGTGTAGGGGGGTTTGTCCCCTTGCTTTCATATTGTAGAGTGATTGTGTGTGTTTGTGTGGTGGATGGTGTGTGTGTGTGTGTGTGTGTGTGTGTGTGTGTGTGTGTGTGTGCGTATGTGTGTGTGTCTGTGTAGTAAAACCACAAAATTCAAAACTTCCAGTATTCGAGGTTTTGAATTTCGTGATTTTTAGTTTTCGCTGTTTTGTGGATTCTACTTCTTGGGCTTGAGATACTGAAATTTGAGATTTCAGTATTTTGAGCTTCTGAAGTGAATCCATATATGCACAACACTTGGAATGAAGGATCACTGGCCACTGTTAATTCATGGTGTAAGTTCAAAACCTCAGAAAAAATTATTATGCATGTGCTGATACTTTGCCATCATTTATGCAAATAACCTTGCCAATGTTGCACCATGACAAAGTGATTTTTACCCAAAAAATATTTATTTCACTGGATTATAATACTTGTGCATTTTTTAATGGCTTGTTGCAATCAAGATATGATGAGTTCCCTGTGATGCTGTGTAAACAGTACATAATGCAAATGTTTGCAGTACAACACATTACACTTTCAAATGAGGTACATCTGTGTGGGACCTTTGTGCACTTACTTGCTGAGTGATATTAAGTAGTGTCCTTTCATATGTTTGACATGTATGTTTCTATTGATATTTCACATTGCACACATTATTAAATATTCACAATAATACAACAACAAATGAAGATTTGTATATAATGATCATGAGCTGAATAGTCAAGAATGCTTGATTGTCACTTCAGTGTTTCACAGCTGTGATTATCATCTGTTGTTTACATAGTCAGTATACCATAATGTGAAACAGCTATTTCTCAGTGCGGTGGTGGTGCTGCGGTAGCGTTGTCGCCTCACAGTTAGACGTTGCCCGTTCGATTCTCAGTTAGAGCGTCTTCTGTGTGGCGATGTGCGTGAATGGGCGTTCCTTTGTTGAAGGTTGTGTGTTAGGCCCGGCAAGCCAGCACGTAAAACTCTACTGCCAATCATTAGCAGACCGGATTTCCACTGTGGTGACCCCTAACCGGGAAAAGCCAAAAGACACAAACAAACAAGTACCACAATGTACATCAATTAAAGTATATATAAGTTACATGAACATTGTGTAGGTACTCATGATCAACACATTGCTGTTTTGTCTGCTTGTCAAGACACATTCCTTTCCACTCAAACATGTGATGCACACTATCTTCTCTACAACACACTGATGAGGTCATCATTTCAAATGTGGAGTATCTCATACAAAGTATGACTTCGGCTGTATCACTTGTGATGGAAGAATGTACTCAACATTGTGTACTTAAATAGGAAGATATTTAAATCCAGCATCAACTGACTAGTATAATAATAGTGTTTGTGTTTCTGCAGTGCTAGGTAGGAATAGCTTTACCCATAGATCGCATATGCAGATTTCCACTCAGGAGAAACAGTTACACAGGGAGAGGGGTCCCACAACAATTTATTCATGTTTTAGCCCCAACATCTTCTCTGCAACACACAGATAAGGTCATCCTTTCAAATGTGCTGCATCTCACACGTAAAATCAGATTTTCTTCTCTGGCACTTGTGGTTAGTACAACGTTTTCTAGATTGTGTAACTAGATATGTTAGCATTGTGTGTGTGTGTGTGTGTGTGTGTGTGTGTGTGTGTGTGTGTGTTAAGGGGTTTGGGTAGGGGCTGCAGTGTGTGTCAGTGTGTTTTGTTGCTGTGGTGTGTGTGTGCGAAGAGAAAGTAGATTGTGTGGTGGTGTTTTGTGTGTGTTTGTATGTAGTATGACCTCGGAGTGAGAATATTTAAGTAGGGGGAATGTGGGGGGGCAGCCCCCCCACATGGGGGGTGTAGGAGGGGTTTGTCCCCTTGCTTTCATATTGTAGAGTGATTGTGTGTGTTTGTGTGGTGGATGGTGTGTGTGTGTGTGTGTGTGTGTGTGTGTGTGTGTGTGTGTGTGTGTGTGTGTGTGTGTGTGTGTGTGTGTGTGTATGTGTGTGTGTCTGTGTAGTAAAACCACAAAATTCAAAACTTCCAGTATTCGAGGTTTTGAATTTCGTGATTTTTAGTTTTCGCTGTTTTGTGGATTCCACTTCTTGGGCTTGAGATACTGAAATTCGAGATTTCAGTATTTCGAGCTTCTGAAGTGAATCCATATATGCACAACACTTGGAATGAAGGATCACTGGCCACTGTTAATTCATAGTGTAAGTTCAAAACCTCAAAAAAATTATTATGCATGTGCTGATACTTTGCCATCATTTATGCAAATAAGCTTGCCAATGTTGCACCATGACAAAGTGATTTTTACCCAAAAAATATTTATTTCACTGGATTATAATACTTGTGCATTTTTTAATGGCTTGTTGCAATCAAGATATGATGAGTTCCCTGTGATGCTGTGTAAACAGTACATAATGCAAATGTTTGCAGTACAACACATTACACTTTCAAATGAGATACATCTGTGTGGGACCTTTGTGCACTTACTTGCTGAGTGATATTAAGTAGTGTCCTTTCATATGTTTGACATGTATGTTTCTATTGATATTTCACATTGCACACATTATTAAATATTCACAATAATACAACAACAAATGAAGATTTGTATATAATGATCATTAGCTGAATAGTCAAGAATGCTTGATTGTCACTTCAGTGTTTCACAGCTGTGATTATCATCTGTTGTTTACATAGTCAGTATACCATAATGTGAAACAGCTATTTCTCAGTGCGGTGGTGGTGCTGCGGTAGCGTTGTCGCCTCACAGTTAGACGTTGCCCGTTCGATTCTCAGTTAGAGCGTCTTCTGTGTGGCGATGTGTGTGAATGAGCATCCCTTTGTTGAAGGTTGTGCATTAGGCCCGGCAAGCCAGCACGTAAAACTCTACTGCCAATCATTAGCAGACCGGATTTCCACTGTGGTGACCCCTAACCGGGAAAAGCCAAAAGACACAAACAAACAAGTACCACAATGTACATCAATGAAAGTATATATAAGTTACATGAACATTGTGTAGGTACTCATGATCAACACATTGCTGTTTTGTCTGCTTGTCAAGACACATTCCTTTCCACTCAAACATGTGATGCACACTATCTTCTCTACAACACACTGATGAGGTCATCATTTCAAATGTGGAGTATCTCATACAAAGTATGACTTCGGCTGTATCACTTGTGATGGAAGAATGTACTCAACATTGTGTACTTAAATAGGAAGATATTTAAATCCAGCATCAACTGACTAGTATAATAATAGTGTTTGTGTTTCTGCAGTGCTAGGTAGGAATAGCTTTACCCATAGATCGCATATGCAGATTTCCACTAAGGAGAAACAGTTACACAGGGAGAGGGGTCCCACAACAATTTATTCATGTTTTAGCCCCAACATCTTCTCTGCAACACACAGATAAGGTCATCCTTTCAAATGTGCTGCATCTCACACGTAAAATCAGATTTTCTTCTCTGGCACTTGTGGTTAGTACAACGTTTTCTAGATTGTGTAACTAGATATGGTAGCATTGTGTGTGTGTGTGTGTGTGTGTGTGTGTGTGTGTGTGTGTGTGTGTGTGTGTGTGTGTGTGTGTGCTACTGCTATGTAAGAATGTATTTACCCACATATCTCATTTGTACACTTCTGCTAAGGAGAAGCATATACTCTGGGAGAGGGATGACCCGTCAATTTATTCTCCTTTTAACACAATTATTTTACAACATGCCAATGAGTTCATACCTTCATTTATGCATTATTTCACTCTTGTAATCAGCCTTATCTTGTGACACTTGCAGTTGATAGTATGCACTCTACATTATGTAACTAGATCAATAGGTGGTTCAAATACAGCACTGAGTAACTAGTATGAGTGTGTGTGTGTCTCTAATGCTGAATAGGAATGGTTCCATTCAAAAATCTGATGTTTACTTGCAGAGGAGGAGACAGCTCTCCCACCACTTTCTGTCCCTTTTAGCACACAAATCTCCTTTGTCAATAAATAGTGATATCATCCTTTCTAAAGTGTTCTCTCCCACAGTTGTAATCAAATTTCTCATGTGGTTCTTGCAATTGATGCAATATCCTTTAGCTTGTGATCTAAGATAGGTAGGTGGCTCCAATCCAGACATTGATCCATAAACTCGGCTGTAATGTAGATATAAATACCATCACCCACACATTTGATGTATACCTGAAGAGGGATCTTCCACAACTTTGTGTCCTTTTTAGCTTAGACAGTTGTTTTGGTAAACACTAACAATGCCATTTGTCAAAATGCACTTTATCTCATGCTTGTAGCAAGGCTTCTCCTGTGGTGTGAGGAAATTATACAATTTTGGATATGTGTTTGAATCTGGCATTCCCATTCACAGGGATGACAAGATAATCCAAAAACATGTGGATGAGTTCACCTCGACTCATGCAAGATATTGACATGGATAGACAACTCACACCATTCTTTCAATCAAATTTAAGCCAGACATATGCATTGTATCACAATGATAATACCATGATGTCACTTTGTCTCTGTCTCAGAGTTGTAGTAAGGCTTCTCTTCTCGCATGTGTTTTCAATACAATAGCCTGTAGCATGTGCACTTAGATAGGTAGGTGATCAAAACCAGCAGCGACTAAGTCATATGAGTATGTGTGTGATTAGTACTAGGAATAAAATTATGTACATCTCAGTTCTGATGTGTAGAATTACAGTGTGAGAGGGCTTCATTTCAGTCCCTTTTTATCTCAAACAATTGCTTTGCACCACAATGATGATGTCATGCTTTCAGATATGCTCTGTCTCACAATTGTGACAAGACTTCATCTGTGGTTCATGTGTTTAATATACTGCTCTCCAGACTGTGGACTTACCTTGGTAGTTGCTCAAATCCAGCAAAGGACAACATAATGTCAGTGACTCATCTAACAATGCAGCAAAATCTTTAAATCTGTTTTTAGGTCTAACATAGGATGTTCAACACGTTGTTGATTTCATGCCATTCAAAGAGGTGTTCTGTGACACTTGTGGTGACAGTCCACCTATGGCACACCAGTTAATGTTGACTTCTATAGCATGTGTAGTTAGATAGGCGTTAGCTCAAATCTGATAATGTGTATGTGCAAAACAATATTGATAAAGAACAGTGACCTACCCAACAAAGAGTGATATGGTTAACTCATACTTGTGTGAAAAACAAAATGGCTGAATGCTCTTCATCCCATTAAAAACCTTTCTTTGCTCACATTGCTGTCCTTTCTGACACCTGCACACTTCAATCTCTTGTGGTAGAAACAGTTAATACACAGCTCTGTATACTGTGGACTATGATAGAGAGCATTATTAATTTCCTCAGATATAATGTTCTGTATTCCATGACTTAATGGAAACATTTATGCATGTCTTCCATTATTTTGTTCACAATATAGAGTTTTAAAGGGAATATTGGCTTATTCATCAGTTCTTGTTATGTGCCACGCTGCAAAGTTGTCACAAAGTGTGGGTGGACCTGAGTTATGATACTTTCTTGTGGTTTTGTGGTAGGTAGGTAATGTTATTGCAGTCATTGCTGTACTTACTTACTTATGAGCATGCCTAGTATAATGATGTATGAGTTAAGTGCCATGTAGGAAAGAAAACATCAGGTAGTCACTGTTATGAGACAGTTCTTGTTATTTGTTCTGCTTTGTAAAACTTAATAGAAACAAACCAGTGTACTGTTGGTGTTTGTGAAATGTATATTTTCAACAGTTCACTTAATAAGACACATTAATGTTTCACCTGGTTGTGATGCATGTTAATATACTGTCATACAGATATTATTAATGTGATCAACAAAGTTCAGTTCAGGGCAAAATGAGATGCAAAACACGATGCTATACTGCATTTACATGTAGTTTGACATACTTTTGTACTTCAGTGTGTTTGATGTGTCAGGTGCGGCTGGAAGGACTCATAAATATGAGTGATTATTCTCACACAAATGCATTATTCTCCAATAATTTTAAAATGACAGGTGATTAATTCCCCTTGTAGTTGATATCATTGTACAATACTGCTGTCATTTAAGATGTTTTGGGCTAAGCTTCTTACAGACTATCTGTCCATTTGTTGTCTTTCTATCATACATACATACATCCTGTTCATAGGGATATACTGACATTTCTACACACACAATCCAGTTGTCAAGAGGATGACTACACACGAGTTTTGCCCTGATTTATGTGCATGTTAGTACATGTCATATGACCATACCCCTCATTTTACCGCTATATATATCTCATATCTGTTGTAGTTAGACAACTCTAAGTATGGATAGCAACACTCTAGTGTGTTAGTATGTTGGTCACAGTGACAGTTCTGTATATGTGACAGGTCCTTCTGAATTACAGTACATAAATACAAAGCATGTATGAACAGTAACACTTTCTACCATTTACAGCATGCAGATTGCTGACATAAATACATGTTTCCAGAATTAATACTGTTATTGGAATGATTTCACAGGTTTGTGCAATTCTTCTCAGTATATTCCTCAATTTTACATCTATGTACATTGCCATGACAACTTCATTATTGTTTCTTTTATACATCTAAGACAATGAAAGGGTTAACATAGATTAACCTGTATTTAGGTATGTTCAGGCATCAGTCATGTGTATGTAAATTGTTATTTTGATTACTGTCACAATATGCATGACAATGCCAGTGTCTGCAGCACAGGTATAGCTAGACATATTCAATGTGATCCAGTGAGTGCATTTTTTCTGAGCATCTCTAAGAAAATGTATAGTTGAAACAGTACATAATTTTTACAGCTCTCAGAACTGTTGTATAACGTACATTCCTATATAAAACATGCTTTCCTAACACAAATTTACCTCAGAAATAGCCTTTTTATAGTTACAAGTGACAACAACTGAAAATAAAATCCCTGTCTGAAGTGCATAAGTCAGCAGTTTGAGGGATGAGTACATTTTTTTTAAATGATAGGTGGGTGGTGGAGGGAACAGCATAAGGTTTAGTACAAAATATAAATTTCTGCATACATTCCTGATATGCACTGATGCAATATATGCATTGTCTCCTGATGTATCTGCTTTCCTTGCCAAATGCTATATGACCTCTCCTTTTTAACTATCATTTTACATGTATTACATTACTCCCTTTGTTACACTGTAGCTGTGTCCCTCACCTCCTTTTGTCAATATTTCTTTTTTATAATGTAGATGTGTCCCTGAGTGGACAGGATTACTTTTATACTGATCAACAATTATAATTTGTGGTATTTGTGCAGTAATCTATTTATATATAAATACATGCTTCTTGTTAAACTCACACTGCCTCTTAATTATGTAATTCAAATTCCCCTTGCCTTCTATTGTGCCGTCCATATGTGCTCACTTACTAAGGTTAAGCTTACTTATAACCCACTGTTTATAATGTGTGTTCAAGCCTACCTGCACTTTATCAGGGCCGCAAATTGGTGTTCTGCTGATGAACAGGTGTTGCATCACAGTGAAACGAATGAACCTGTTGGCTTAGCCTGACATATATATGCTTGTTAATGAATACCTGGGGAAATCTTTTTTTTAAATGCTAAATGACAGACGCGGGAGTATTAACCTTTATATGGTTGTAGTGCCTGTCATTTGCACATTCTCAGCACAGGCCAGTTAAGACAGTCATCTTTGGCATTTTACATAAACCGGTAACCGAACACAACTGTACCAAAGAAATGACTGGAGAGCAGCAAACTAAACCAAACTTTAATAATAAGACTGATGGTAGCACAAATTAAAATGTTGACATTTTAATTTGTGCTATCATCAGTCTTATTATTAAAGTTTGGTTTGGTTTGGTTTGGTTTGCTGTTCTCCAGTCATATCTTTGGCATTTTATTTACTTATTTATTTATTTTACATTTGTTTACCTGGATAGTTCGACTGGATACATGTCCATTTTCAGCGGAGACCTAGGGAGAAAAGCTCAAAAAAACACATTCAACAAACTGTTACATTTTTACAGTTTAAAACACAAAATAAACACAAATAAAAAGATTTGTACACGGATGTAAACAAACAACAAACAGATATACACAAACAAATTATTACATTTTTACTCACATGGAAAATTCTAGACAGTCTTTTTAAAAATTATAGGGTATTGAATGCCTAGTATGCTAACCTGGTAGTAGATCCAAGGAGATCATAGGATATATAAGTTAAGAAACATAGGCAGGGATTCATTAATCCTCCATGTAAGACTAAATAAGTCTTACACGGAAACGGCAGTCTAACATGAACATGTCAGCGCACCATGCATATTCATGAGGGCGCGCTGACTCAACTGGAAGTCTTACACGAAGCGTGTAAGACTGCAGGGGGTGTGTCAGACTGCCGAGCAGTCCAAATATCCATGCCCCTGCAACTATATAAATGTGAAAATGACAAGTGCAATGAGCGAGTCCGCTGAAATGTACACATAGCAAACACTACACATCCCCACATGCTAAACTCCTTTGTAATTGTAAAATGTAACCTTTTTATTTTTTTTTTTATAATTCCCAATATAGCTGCCCGTATTTGTGCGTGTTTGTGCGGGTGTGCCCATTGCTTCTCTACATTAGCAATTTCAACATCGAAGAACATAATAAGAAATGTTTATGCAAATTAAGCCGAATAGCAATAGTGTAGTGGTAGAGCCTTTGCACAAAGAGGAGGCATTCCCAGTTCTAGTCCCACCACTCCCCTTTCTATTTTATGTTTTAAATATAGTATATAAAATAATTCACTCTGGCTAGGCTTATAAATGCCCTAGGGCAGATAGCCTATTATGAACCTATGAACCTATATATGAATGAAATTTTAGTAAAAAGCATTGAAATGGCCTATGTATTAGTGAATAAATATAGGAAGGTGAGCAGCATTAAGGATATTGACATATAATTGCCCATAGCTAAGCAGGGTTGTACCCAGCACAATATAGTTGCCCATAGCTAAGCAGTGCTTTACCTAGCGCAATATAGTTGCCCATAGCTAAGCAGTGCTTTACCTAGCACAATAGTTTTGTGTGGAGCTGCGCACCGTGCTAACCAGTGCACCATCGGGCAACGCCGGGCAACATGGAGCAACGTAGATTAAAGTTGAGCAAAGTCGCCTAAACACAGCCACACCCCCTAGCCTGTCTGGACAGTAGTAAAATAAAAAGCAATGACAAGGCTCAAACCTGGGACACTGTGCACCATAATCAAAGTACTGAACCACTAAGCCATGACAGCTTTGCATAAGCATGCACTGTTAACATACATATATTTATAAATGACAGTTTAACCATTGCTAAGCAGGTTTGTTGTTAGTTGAGAATTTTTAAAAACAGCCAATCACAAATAAGTGTGGGAAATGAGACATATTTAAGCTCCATAGGCGGGAATACTCACCATAACTGGTTGTAGCTCTCATCTGCAGTCAGAATGGCCGGTGCTGGAGAGGGTACTTGCTTTCGAGCGCAACGGTGGGGCATTGAGGAGCCAAAATACATGGTTTGGCTCCTTGTCCACCATCATGAGTCAAGACTCATGCAGGGCCAGTTTCAAGGGACGGAGTACAAAGTGGAGGCTTGGAACCGGTTAGCTCATGATCTCACCAGTGCCACAGGCGTCCCTTGGACTGGTGAGCAGGTCTGTCACCACCATGCAGACCTGAAGAGACAGAAGCAGGACCAACTGAACCGATGGATACAGGAGGCCTGTGGCATGCAAGATGCCCCACTACTGAGTAGGTAGCCATGGAATGAAGTATGTAAGAAATGCTATTGTAGTCTATATAATGGATAGGTATGTCTCAATATCCCTTCATTTACTTCACAGCTGCAGGTGTCCGTGTTGCAAATCGGCAAGCCTATGTAGATAGGCTGCTAAGGCTGCACCACCAGGCAGGTTAGTAATTATTCTGCATGTATTATTATATAAAATCAGTGAGAGAGCCAGAAAAAGAGTGCTGTAACCCATTAATAAAGGTTTAATAAGTCTTGAATAACGTCTCTGCATGTACTGTTATATAAAATAAGTGAGAGAGCCTGAAAAAGAGTGTTGTAACCCATTAATAAAGGTATAATAAGTCTTGAATAAAGTCTCTGCATGTATTGTAATATAAAATAAGTGAGAGAGCATGAAAAAGTGTTGTAACCCATTAATAAAGGTATAATAAGTCTGGAATAAAAGTATTCTGCATGCACCAAAATATGAAATGAATGAGAGAGCCACTATAAAAGTGTGTAATGTAATTAATAAAGGTATAATTCCTGGACTGTGTCCGTGTCACTTTCTTTGATATGTTGTTGTACCCTTGCATTATGGAAATAGTACAGTTGTATTAAGTGCTGTCAATCCACACTTGGGTAGGTCCATATAAAGTGGATGAAGGGAATGCCAGTAGCTCTTAAGCATGTATACAGTCCTCAACTGTTGGTTCATGGCTAGCATGTACAGGTTAATCTGGCACATGAGTAGCTTGTGATTGTGTTCCCCAGAAATGTCAGTGTGCTGCTAGAAATGTAGGGGTCTGTGTAAATGTAGCTGATAATGTCACCTGAAGACAGCCAGATATGTAGATATATGAATATAAATGAAATATATAAATACGTAGCAGTAACATCTGCATCTTGAACAGTTTGCATGTCAGATACAGGTCAGGTATATAAACAACTATCAAAACCCATTACACAATTTAATGGACACTGCCTAGTGTAATAATACATGTAGAGGATATATACCTGCAGTCAGTAGGAATGTAGAGTAAACTTATAAGTATATATAAGTTGTTAATGGAGTGATCTTTTTACACCCTACTTTATGGTCATAAATAATGCCATTCCACAACTAAATGGGTATGTGTAATCTGAAAAACTTTGTTGGGACATATGTCCTATTGGTTTATAAATATCTGCATGTACTTTGATGCATGTGCCCTGTTCACATACCATAATCCTGGTGGACTGTTGCCACCAATCAACCCTGCATGCTGTTGGAATATCCACTGTTGTTCTAAATATGCATGTGTTATGCTTGCTGTTCAACTATTGGAATTCTTGTGTGTTGGGTTAAGGGGATACTACTGCATGCTATTACAACCAATTTGGAATGCTGTTGTCTGTTACTAACCCATATTGTCATTAAATCCTGCTAAACATAGAACGGATGGGAAGGCCGGTCCCAGCGGACCCTCCTCTCCCACCTCAGCTGGCGATGGCACCTGGCACCAGCATGTCCGGTGCCCAGCCCGGGACCTCCTCCTCTGGTGCCCCTGTGCCACCTTCGGGTGGAAGCGCTGCAGGGGATGGGGCTTGTCCCCCCTCCCCTGCAAGCATGGCTGGAGGAGGGCCACCTATCACCCTCCGAATGGTCCAGGCTGTGGTGCGTAGGGAGATCAAGCATTTGGTCGCTGATCCTCTACGCCAGCTCGAGGCACGAGTGGTGTGACTCATGGGTGGGCTTATGGGCTTGCGATATCCAAACATCCGTCCCTGTCAATTGTGTTCACCAACCACATGTGTCATATTCTGCCCCTGTATGCATCTTGTTTGTCTTGTCTGTTTACCTCCCCAACCTACCTCCCCAAATATACCTATTTCTTCTACCTCACATTCCACTCTCACCTGAAAAAAAAAAAAAAGGCAATCTGTTCCCACAAAAAAATTACGCCCCATACATAGCTGCCCATTTCGCACACATGTCCGCTGGACATGTAAACTGATAATTATAATTGGCAGTACAACATACTTTGTTGTCCTCACCCCTCTCTCAGGGGTGGAAGGTTTCAAATTTCACTCCAAATTTCTAACGTATGCACAGCTGTTGCTGGTAAAGAAATGGGCAGCTATGGACCTTCCCTACACCCGTCCTGCACATCCCAGCTGGTTTCCCTACTGTCTTTCCCTCTTTGTGCCCCTTTTTCACCACTTTCCTATCTCCCCATTTTCTTTTCTTTCAAAGAAATTAGCTCCGGGGTTAGCGGGAGTAAGCACTTTTAAGCAGTAGTTAGAGGGGGTGCGTGAGTGTGCGCTTGTATGCGCTTAGCTAAGCATTGCTAAGCATCATGCAAACTCGCGCATACCCGCTTACAACTGCTTAAAAGTGCCTTAGTCACTCTGCATTTCAGGGCCCGTGTTCTGCTGAGCAGCAAAATAAAACACCTCTGTCAGTCTCAAACCCCGAACCTTGGACACACTACACTGCATGAAGTCTCACTAAGCCACAGTAAACATACAACAAGTTGGTGCTTTAATAAATATATCATGCATTACAATGAGCGAATGTAAAGGGAAATTAGGAATGCCATAGCACAAATCTTGTTCTGTGGATCTTTACCAGCAGTTGTTGTGGAATTGCATGACATGACTGTGAAAAGAGAACCAGCCATTCTAGCAGGAAATAATGTTACAGTAGCACTTTACAAACCCCACACAGTATCAGAGCAGGATAAACAGTGGCATATTTGAATAGGGCAGAGGCCATACTTCCCAACGGTGACTGCTTTTCAGGGATGTCCCTGATTCGTAAACAAATGTTAGCTGTGTCCCTCTGAATCCCTCTAAAAAGTACTGACGTTAGGCAGAAAAGTGGGGAATTACACTTAATGAATAATGTCAATAAGTAAGAGTAGACACTGCTTGCACATCAGAAAAGGTGTATTAATACATATGCTCTGATTCTCTCACAATCCCCACTTAATGTCTGTAATATATTACAGGTGTACCTCACTTATATGTACTTTTCCCTGAGGCTGTGGGAGCTACGCAGATAGACTACTTGCCTTGATAGACTAACAGGTACACAGCAACCCTGTATGTTCAGCAAAATAAACATCACACAATAATAAATAATGCTCTCTGTACTTCTGCACCCCTACCCAAAAGTACAATATACCTGTGTATTCAGGCTCTACCAAGGATGTAGGTAGGCATACTCAGTACTGAAATTTGTCCAGTTGTCTTGAGCAGCCTGTGCTAATGTCAACACAAAAAAACACAAACTGTTCAGAAGTGAGTAAATTAATATTTACAGTATAGTAAATATATGTTGTTGAAGGTTGTTATGTGCATATTTCTATGTAGGTTGTAGTGTGTGGCAAAGAAAACAGCATGCAGTGCTGGTATATGACATGTGGTGGTTAAACGCTGTGGGTATGATTTGTCAGTTTTGCAGTTTTGCAGCCAGTGAGGCCTGCTAAAGCTACATGGGCTGAGGACACCTTCAATGCATTCTGCACAACACTATGCAATATTATTACATAACTGTATATCTCACAACTGTTGCATAATTGATATTCCCATGAAAAGTGGACTGTATATGAGCCTATATGTACATCTATATGTACAGCAATGGATGTTTATATGTATGTGTGTATGTATGTGTGTGTATATATATATATATACTCAGAAAACCTTGAGCAAACTCTCAGCTGGTTAGCCACCAATTACCCTCAAGAAACCATAGTACTAGGCGACTTCAACATCGACTGGTCCCACTGCTCCGCACTCATAAACCCCCACTCTATTAACTTATATGGTTTCTCCCAAAATATTTCATCTCCGACTAGAATTGGAAATGCTCAGCAAAAAGAGAGCATCATTGACTGGATTCTTACCAACAAAGGCACACATAACTATACCACAGGGACCCTTCCCAATGACCTCAGTGACCACCTTATAACTTATATTCTAAAACATAAATGCCCACCTACTAACCCTCCCTCATATAGACTTGTTAGAAACAAGAAGAAATTTGTCCCAAAACTATTCCTTGCAGAACTCAAGTCCTGTAATTGGTTCATCCTAAAAACTCTACCCCTAGAAGAGAGCGTGACATACTTTAATGACACATTCCTTAAGATACTCGACTCTCATGCCCCAAACCGACTAATCAGAACCAAGGAACGGATAGCACCTTGGCTAACTAGTGAAACTAAAACTAAAATTAAACTTCGAAACCAGGCCTGGGATAAATGGAGAGCTACTAAAACTCCTCTAGATCGCATCAAGTTTCAACAGCTTAGAAACTCAACTAAAACAGCCATTACTCGTGATAAAAAACAGTATTTCTGTCACCTCCAGGATAAACACCAGAATAACCCAAAGAAATTCTGGGCTGGATTTAATAACCTCCTCCATCCGGGTAAATCTACTACCCCCACCCCTGAGAAACTCATTGGGAAAGATCCAGAAGAAATAGCCAACACTTTTAACTCTATTTTTATCGAGACCATCCAGTCCCTAGCCAGTCAGCTTCCCACTACTTCCTCATCTGTAACTCATACTAAGGACCCAGCTCACCCATCCTTTAACTTACAACCAGTCTCTACCTCCTATATTCGCACCCTCTTGAAAAAACTTAAACCAACCACCCTAGCGGCCAACCACCTCCCAGCAGAATACCTACAAATAGCGTCAGACGCCGTTGCCTATCCCATATCAATCTTGATTAACAGAACTATAACTGAAACTACCATTCCCTCTATTTGGAAAATCTCATATATCATCCCTCTTCACAAAGGAGGGACCTCCACGGAAACATCCAACTACAGACCCATAGCAATATTGTCTCCAATAGCTAAAGTCATGGAACGGTGTGTTCACAAACAACTCCTACACTACCTCACCCTTAACAGTCTTTTGTCCTATATCCAACATGGTTTTCGCCCCCATCATAGCATAACCACTGCCCTCCTCTCCTTTGTTGACTCAGTCAATAACAACCGTAACAATAAATTAATATCCTCGGCTCTCTTTCTTGACCTATCGAAGGCCTTCCAACATGGTTAATCACCAGCATCTGCTTCATACCCTGGAAACCCTACATCTCGACAATCCAGCCATAAGCTGGTTTAATGCCTACCTCTCTGGCAGGCAACAAGCTGTCCAGTGGCAAAACAGGCTATCTGACCTACTCCCTAACACCATTGGTGTTCCTCAGGGCTCTATACTCGGTCCCCTTCTTTTCTCCGTCTTCATAAATGATCTTTACAAATGATCTTCACTCAGTCATCCCCAAAGCTACCTGCATCCAATATGCAGATGACTCCACCTTGATCTGTTCTGACGTCTCCCTCCTGAAACTTCAAGCAATAACCCAAAACTGTTTTACTATAGTCGAAAAATGGTTCTCTGAACTGAAACTCATACTTAATCCAACTAAAACCAAGTTAGTACTGTTTTTCCCCTCTGCATCTACTCCCCTAGGAAAAGAACCTCCAAATGCTGACACGTTCCATGTGGTATCCACAAATGGTACCATCATAGAGCCTGTCTCTCATACCAAACTACTAGGTGTGACTATTGACCACAAGCTTAAATTTGATATACACATTAGCCAAACCATTAAGTCTGTAAACAAGAAACTCGGCTCTATGTATAGAATAAAGAACTTTTTAACCCCTTATGCCAAACTAGCCATTGCTCGCACTCATCTCCTCTCCTCCCTCCTATATGCCTCCCCAGTACTTTCGTTCCTCAATAAGCGAGAGCTCAACAAACTATCTGTAGCCTATAATCATATAGCCAGATTTATAACAGGAACACCGTATCGTACTCACCATTGCCTTAACCTAAAGACACTTGGTTGGTTAGAACTGCCCAATCTTCTCAATCTCAACCAACTCACTGAAGCTTTTAAAATAATTAACCAACCGGATAGAACCCCCTCGCTGAGCAAAATACTGACCCCCTACTCCAACCTAAAATCCCTCCGGTCATCAAATAGTGTCCAGGTACTAACCATTAAATCTAATAACTCAGGTGGTGATGCTCTCTATGCCAACTCCATCGGAAAGCTCTGGAATTCTCTACCAAACAACCTAAGACTCATGACCTCGGTTAATCAATTCAAAAATCACTTCAAAGAATTCTTCAAGTCTCACTGGTTATGCCCATGTCCTAAACCAGACTAATCTCAAAGGTCTCATTCCACCTTAGTCTCTTCCCTATCCCAGAGATTATTAACTTAACCTCTCGGCTTCACAATGTAACCATGTTTAAGATTATCTATACAATTCTGTGAATGTTATTTAATCAGTATGTAAGCTCACTGTTTTCTTTTGTCTCTATGTTATGCTATTTCTACCACATGTAAATGTATTGTGTTTTTCTCTTTATGTTTGGAGCTTTTCTCCCCGGGCCTCTACTGAAAAAGGACATGTATCCAGCTAGACTAGCCCAGTCAACAAATGTAAAATAAATAAAATAAATAAATAATATATATATATATATATATATATATATATATATATATATATATATATATATATATTTATACAGAGAGAGAGAGAGAGACACGGGGTCATACTTACTGCGACAGGTGTCTGGTGACCAAGGCATGGACTGAAACTCAGTGTTGACATTGCAGTGCCATCCCTTCTTGCCAAAACACTGTACCCATTAACTAGCACATAGGTGGTAGTCTACCTAACACCAAAGGTGTGATAAGGGAACATGGGACACAGGTGGACAGTAGCCTCCCCTTTGATAATCACAGTGCCACACTAGTCATGTAATCTGTCTACATGGTACACGTCATCACAAAAGGTGAGTCATCTAGGGAAATATAGGTCAGTGTTCTCCTTTACTCATCACACTTAAAACCCCTTATAGAGTACAATGCCCCATGTGGTATGTACCTCACATGACAACTACAGCAACTGGAAAGGCCACAGACATACCTCACAAAGAGTAATACCAGCCTCAAACAGATGCCCTATGCAGACCAACTCACAAAACCACAGCTAGACTGTGTTGCATACCACCTACCCAAAGGTGACCTCTGCCTAACATACAGAGCTATGTCACACCCATAGCTGTTGGACATCCTCCACGTAAGCATATTGCAATCCTTCCGAGATACATGCTCTAGGGCCCTAAACCTTGTCAGCTCACTAAACAGCACATGCTGGAGGGATAGATTCCTATCTCAGAGACATGCCATATTCTGGAAAAACCACGTATCAATAGCAAACAAAGCTCCTCATTAGCAGTTGTCATAAATACTCCTGATGATTGGTTGGGAGATAAGAAATACACCCCGGGAATCACCTCTGTGGCTCTGGTTGACAGGGGCAAGTGAAATTAAATAACATGTGTGTCAAAGGCCAGAGTAGCATATGGCTAGGCTGCTGTAGGCCCTAGGTCCAATAGCGTATTACCTACCTATGACATGATGCACACACACATGTACTTAGTGCTATGTGAGGTTGACTGAGTGTGCTGGGGAATGTGTTGGTGAATGTGTGCAAGGTCTGTAAAGGTGTGATAGCTTAGGGTAAAATTGTTTATGTCATGGTAGTTTGTGTCCTAGCTGTGATCCCAGCAAAAGATGTGTATGCTATTGCAAGCAGAAAAAGTAGTATGGCATACGGTGTGACATAGTCCCTTGTTGTCAACTGTGGTGTCCCATTATATGCTAAAGCAATACATGTATGCTTAGTGAGTGGTACTGCTGGTGAATCCAACTCCCATATGAACTGTAGTACTACCTGAAGCTGTAGGCCTAAACAGTACAGTATGGTGTATGTTCACATTGCTTGGAAACAATGTTTTGTGTGTTCCCTGTAGTCCTCACAGATTACATACCTCAGGCATAAGGTTTTGTAAGTAGTAACACACAGTACTGTATGGTACACAGGTAAAGCTCATCTGGGTTGACATACATTTGTGTGTTGTATGTATTTCTGATGTGTTTGTAATTATGCCTGTGCCATGCCCTCAATCATATGTGTGTTACAGGGTATATGTGTGTATCTATCAACATGTATAGTCTAGTACAGCAGTATGCCACCTATATTAACAACTGTGCACATATGTTAGGCAGGGGTTTGGCATCAACGACTAGGGTGGTATACTGGTAATACTGTAACTGTACTTTACATTCATTGCAATGGATGACATCTTTCTTTATGCATTAGCTTGATATATACCTCCTGTGGCTAGCTGGTGCATTGTGTCACATACAGTGTGCCATGTACTGGTGTATAGTCTTACATACTGGCTTCTCTTTGCTGTTGTGCAGAACATGGTTTTATATATAGAGCGTGCCAGGCACTGTCAGCCAGTTGTGGCCTGAGCACTAGTATGTGGTATTGAACGTGTGTATCCTCTGACAGCCAACCAGATGCTATATATGGCAGTTAATTGATATCTGTACTTTAGAATGTTAAGTGTGCCACATGACTTGCTCACACATATTGTTTAATTGTCTTCCAGGGTCATGGCCCACCAACGTAACCCGTGTTATACAGCTGCAGAGAAACAGGAAATAAACAGCAGCCTGGTGCAGCACTGCATCCTGCTGTTCTCTAGAACCAGCCAGGACCAGCATGAGTGGACTGCACTGTGGCAAGATCTTGTTCATTGGGTAAATGACATAGGCCTGTATAACCGGACATATGAGCAGGTACGCCATCACTGCAGTGATTTAATTAGACATGTCTGGTGGCATGTGTCTGATATCCATAGACAACAGCTTGCCACAGGTGGTGGGGTAGCCATTCATCCCCCCCTCACCAGAGTGGAGGAGCTGCTCATAAGCGTGGTGGCTCCTGGCCAACAATAGGAACAGCAACATACATGTGTCATCATGGAGGCCGGAGCCACCCAGCATGTTGACATGGAGCGTGCAGGTTACATGCCCTATCTGTAGACTACTGTTACCTGTATTGGTAGATTATGCATATGTGAGATGTGTACTGTGTGTTTAGCAGTTGTGCTGCGTAGTGTTGTGCAATACTGATATTTGGAATATAATCTGTACGCCTGTGACTGTCGACTGTTGTACTACTGTAGTTTAGCAAACTCACAGTAGCAATGCCACAGTTGTGGCCACTGACAAACTGTCTCATATTCTTGTAGGTCCCTCTGTTGTGACAGCAAGGCAGCCGATCGATGCTGGTGAGTGTGTTATAAATTTAATATTGCTAATGAAATGTGCATGTCATAGGTGAGGTGTAGGCCATGTACACGTAACACACCTACGCATAATGCATGCTGTGCATGTTTGCTGTGAGACTATGCACACCTCAGTAATGTCAGTAGCTGCCTCAATCACATGCAATACACAGAGCATCACACACAATTGTGGCAACACCGTACTGGACATTGGATAGGCATAGTTGATACACATGTACACAACATACACAACTTTGTCATATGCAGTACACCTTGACATGCTACACATGGCGTATCCACATACCCATTGTAAGGTCACACTTCAGTATCCCACATGAAATCCACACAGTACACATAATATATCTGAGGGGTAGATGCCTGTCATGAGGCTGTGTGACACTCTTCAACACATAACACATTCATGTTAGGCAATGCTCTCTATTGGGCACCTTACAAACCCATGTAACAAGTGGCTGTGTAATTGTGAATGTAGCCATGGTACTGCAGTTCAGGTACAGCATGCTAGGTGGTGGTCTGGCACACATTAGTAGCCTTGAGTGACCACATGATGCATGATGATGATGGCTCATGGTACTACACCCCATCCAGTTACAGTGACCACAGTACTACACATAGCACTTGAACCAAGACAACTATTTGTCTTGATTCAAGTGTTGTTTTCATTTGCTTTCATCTCTACTGTTGGTACTACACATAGCAGTCATTGCTATGCACCTCAATGTTGTGTGTGTGCAAACATATGCACCTATACACAATATGCATAGCAATCACCAGTTGTACAAAGTGACACATATATGTCTTGTAATGCTATTGAGTGTATAGGTCACATGACACACATTGGGTATGTGTGATGTTTAATGTTGCAGTCATGTTGTAGCATGCCATGTCATGGCTGGCACTGACATGTGCACAATATGTCCTACACTCACCATAACCACTGTACAATGGCCATGTTGAGCAATGGTATTCGATCACGTATACATGCACCACTCATCCTGTGTGTATACATAGCATACATGTGCTAAACCTGTGTCCACAACTATCTGCTACAGACACAGACACTGTAATCAGAAATGGATATCTATGTGACACACAGATACACATCCAGCCATGATATGTATACCTGTGAGTGATGGTGCACAGGACATTGCAGAGCTTTTAATACTTACACAGCAATGTTGTGTCCATGTACACATTGCGTTCCAGGGTGAGGCCAATCACTGAACAACAACACACATGCATCAAAGCCATGTATACTGTTATTAACAAGGGCTGTCTACACTCGCACTGCATGGTCTTGAGCAACACATTTTCTGCATGCTGACATATGTGATATGACTGTTTGCCTTGTGATACTGTAACCCACCTTCAACCACTATTGAGTATGTTTTGGATTGCTGGCGGTGTGTGTGGGTATCTCCTGTAGTGAGGAATGTATTTGTGTGCATGTGTGCATGTGTTCATGTGTTCACGTGTGCATGTGTGCATGTGTGCATGTGTTCATGTGTTCATGTGTGCATGTGTGCCGACATCATGTACAGGTCGTAAAGTGTGTTTCCTGTCTTCCTCCCACAGGTGCTGTGTTAGGGCTGGTTCACTGCAGCAGGGAAACTGATGTCACTGAGCCACATAGTGATAATGAAGATAGGTGTGTTGAGGCACAGGCGTGTTTGCCAGGGTCTGTCGTTGGGCCACCAATTGACAGTACACAGCTGTCCACCCCATCCATGCATACAGTCATACTGCCAATACATCCATCACCAATGTTCATAGCTGAGGGACAGCCTACAGTTGGCATTGGCCAGGACAGTGTGGTATCCATGGCACATGCATCCCAACACAGCAGCCATACCCAGATGTCTGGAAGGGTACCACATAGGCAGATGTCCAGGGGTTCTTGTAGGAGCACTGCTGCTCATCATGCTGCTGGCAGATGTGCCACAGGTCTGACAATGTCACGCATGTTCCAGGCTGTCATGGAGGCACAGGCACGTATGGAACAGTACACCAGACAGGGACTAAGGGCACAGAGGGCACATAATACCGCCATCATTGACAGTCTCCATGACCTAGAAGGTGCCATCTGGCATTACACAGAGGTCACTGATAGACGTTGGGGAGAGACATTGGATATCCTCCACAATGTCATGTCCATGTGTCAGGACAGTGCAGGATGGTTGAGACGTCGACATGGACATATGCCAGCAACATCAGCAGCTGGCAGGCGCCACAGACATCCCTTAAGCCACAGTCACTCCCATAGTGCCAGTACCAGCCCCAGCAATGTTGGGGGTGGGCTGTCCATATAACATCCTAGAAGACCACGTGCACGTGGCTCTGGACAGTCCCAGCAGGGACCTGTGTCCAGTATACATCCATCCACCTCTGGGGATAGTACCCAGTCTGGCTTAGTACCTGATAGTGTCAGTAGCACCCCTTCCAGGCACAGGTACCGTATCCGTGGCCAGAGACAGTGATCTGTAAAGTCTCGCAGGTACAGTCTGTGGCTGTCCCACAAATACCCGTATATGGCAGCCACATGGAGGAAATGTGTGCATGCAGTCACACACACATACTCCAGACACCTAGGGCTAACACATACCCACACACATTACAACAACATTGCCCCATTCCAGTATTCTTGCCCCACACACACACACACACACACACACACATACATGTCAATTGGATGGTTCACTGTAGGCCTCTGGCAAACCAACAACACACCCTGTGCATATGATGAAACCTGTGCCGCCTCCTGTCATCTGTAACATCGATGCAGGAACAGGCTACCATGGTGCTGATGCACAGGGTGTCTATATAGTAGTATAGCAATGTTAGCATGTTGTCAGCAGTAGAGTGTAATGATATGCTTGAAGGTGTAGCTGATCAGGCATGATGCATTAAAGCTATAATTGTCATTGTAGTGTTATTTACACCAGTGTTGGTTCCAATTGTGTGAGATGTGTGTAGCACAGATTTGCAGGTGTACAGTTGTGAACATGCTGGAGGTGCACTGTCTGCATGTACGTGCATAGTGGACACATGGCCAGGGTGACATGCTCTGTATTACACAGTAACACTCCATAGTTTCTATTGGTGGCCAGTATGCATTGTACTAACACTCCATAGTTTCTATTGGTGGCCAGTATGCATTGTACTACACACATTCCGGAACATGACTACACATGTGTGTATGACATGGTTTGACACTGTGCTGTGGGTGATACTGTTACTATCTGTCATTGTTTTGCATACTGGTAGTATACATCACTTCAACAGCCTGACCATAACCAATCGTTTGATGATGTCTTGACAACCGACATACAGATGTAGGACACACAGCAACATTTGGATCCTTCAGGTACTATACAATGGCAGTAACCACTGGTATTCACCAGCACCCATTACTGACACCAGTCCTGTTTGGCATATAGCTCTCTTAGGTACAAGCAATCACAGTAGGGATATGTCCGTCCATGTCTGGTAATGCATACTGTGGCCTATAATGCATTCTCCAGATGACACACACACATCCTCCACAAGGGTATCATACAGACAGATGCCTGTTGTCAAACTCATACTGTAAAGCTATAAGCCAAACTAAGCATAGTCATCCAGCTTTACAGAACATATTATCCCCACAGTACCACATAGGTAGTAGCCAACAACATGATGAACAGGTACTGATGTGTACATGCAACCAAGTGTTATGGCATCTCTCCTTTGTTAATCACATTTCCAAAGGTAGAGACCACAGTCAGTCAGGGGTTGGTTTCTCCCTCTTTCTCCACATCCCCAGTAAGACTTCCCACTATCACAGTTATAGAGCTGAGTCTTTAGCCAGGGTTCCAAGTCAACTCCTCCTACATGCTATATGTCCAAGTAGTGCTTTGTGTCCCTGCCCAAGTAGCTGACACATACACTTCTATAGATGTGTTTTGCACACACATACACCTGGGAAAGGCTGCCACAGGTTTCCTAGCTATGAGCCCTTATGCCCAGACAATAAGGCAGCTATCCCTGCCACCAGAACCCCTTATCAGCTACTTTAAGGCCCTCAACAAAGAGGGTCCAATTTTACTGGGTAATATTAATATTAATACAAATGGTAATTTGGCCAATAGCAAGGCTATTAGGAGTGGTCCACACAATGTCACCAAATAAATATGCAAGTACTCTCAAAATTTAAATATCTCTACACAGATCAGCCAAAATGAAAGGTTTAAATATATTTAATAATAAATAATAAAAGAACAAGGCAATACTAAATATATATATTCACAGTGACATCAGAGTTCAAAACCACAGAGAATATTTAAAACAACATTGCAGGACAGTCTCAAATAAAGAAAAATATCTAAAACTAAGCTTTACTATATTCCTGACTGTATCTAAGAGAATTACTATAATCTAAGAACTTACTAGTAGAGCAAGGCAGATATGGTGAATGGATCTTCTAGTTGTTGTCAGGTGCAAGATGGAATGCAGAATGCTCTGTCTCACTAAGAGACTTTTCAAATTAATATCTCAACTATTACTGCTGGGATAGTTTGCTGAATTACATCATTTCTTGTCATCTGATTCTAGTTCCCAAGTGAAACCCCCACTGCTGGAAGCTGGCAATATTTAGCATCTACACGTGAAAATACATAGACCTCAGATCTTTGGCAGATGCTGGAAGTCATAATACAATGGCACTCCTTAATGCTTTCAGAGTTAGCAATTAGGTTACTCCAAAGACAATGCAGAAAGCTTTTCAGCACAGACTCTGTGTCTCTAGCTGCAATGAAAACTGAAATATATCACCTTTTATTGCATAGCCTATAAAGTAATTTAATTTCAGCTATTTTCCTAACATTTGCTGGACTGAAGTTAACCTCCTGTATTCCAGTTTCCACTGTTAAAATATATACACTTAAACATTCACAATAGTACATGTACATTTCTGTTCTCCTCCAGCAGGGCATACTGTGGATACATTTCAAAAGCAAGCACTTTATAAAATACCTTTTCAACACACATCTGTATGAACCAGTTTGATATACACATGACATGCAGTTATAATATAGTTGTAGCACAAGCATCTTATATAAATCATGTTGATATTCAAAAATAACATATAATTATTTACAAAATTCCAGATAGCTGTGCTGACAGTATCAGTCTTCGTTGCAACTTCCATGATGGTATTCAATTTCTCCCCTTCCTTTCCCTTACTACCCCGTTCTTGTGGTAGAATTTTATCTGTTAGTTATATAGCTGCACAGTTACTTCTGTTATATCGCATGGATCTCTATAGACAGTTCTAACTACTGTGTCATTTGTTTTATCAAACTTTGAACTTTTGGGGTTTTATTCACCTTCTGCAGTCTGTTTCTTTCATTGATCTTAATATGTGTATCTCTATTAAATCAAGCAACTTTTCTCTTAGCTTATTTTCTTCTAAACTGAGGGCACATTTTTTGTTCTCCATTTCCTCCAGGCATTCTACAGAAAGTTCTATAGCATCTTCCTGTGGCACATTCTCTTCAATTTCAGCCTGTGTTATTTGTTGCGTTGTCATATGGGAACTCACTGGCCTATCACTCCTCAACATTAACTGTGTCATTATTGCCACAGTTTCCTGCTCCTTCCCTTGCTGTCCAACTTCAAGTGAA
Source organism: Protopterus annectens (assembly GCF_019279795.1). Classification (NCBI taxonomy): domain Eukaryota; kingdom Metazoa; phylum Chordata; order Ceratodontiformes; family Protopteridae; genus Protopterus; species Protopterus annectens. The sequence continues at coordinate 50,907,238 of NC_056731.1, read as the reverse complement.
TGTTTATACTGGTTTCCTGTGAAAGGCTCCATAACATCTGCATATGGCAACTTACCTGTTGCTTCCTGTTCCACTGGTTTCACCTTAATTTTAGTATCCATTGATCTATCCTTCTGTGGTGTTTTCTGAGTTCGATTTTCTACACCGAATCCTTCATTTCACAGGTACTCCATAATCTCAGTTTCTATTTCTTTAACCTCTCCATTACTAATCTTCTTTTCTACTTTTCCTCTTTGTCTTGTTATTTTTTTTGTATTGTAAAGTTTTCCATGTCTGGATTCCTTTGCCTGTATTTCTCTTCAAATATCCTTGGTGCTACCGTTTTTGTATTGTTTAGTTTTGCTTTCTCCTTTGTATAAATATTACACAATATTAAATTTCTTTCTCTCCCATGTCCATATTTCTTCTTCTGATGTCTCCTGATCTTCCTGTTTCTCCTCACTTTGGGGACTTGTTCCATCATGCTGTGATGTAACCTGTGTTAGACCTTCTACACCAAATCCTTCACTTCGCAGGCATTCCATAATTTCAACTTCTGTTTTTTTAACTTCTACTTTATGAATCTTCTTCTCTACATTCTCTCTTTGTGATATTATTTTTATTGTGAAATGTTCCATATCTGGATGTCTTTGCCTGTATTTTCTTTGAATATCTTTGGGGCTGCCTTTTTTGTATTGATTAATTTGGCTTTCAGCTTTGCATAAATATTGCACCATATCAAATCTCTTTCTTTCCAATGTCCATATTTCTTTTTTTTGTTATTTATATTTTTGCATTTCCTCAGATGCTTCTTTTTCAAAACAGATTAAAGTTTCTTGGTCTATACAATATTTTTCACAATTCTGCTGTATTAATGAACACAATTTTTTATTTGAGGCTTCTGACAGTTTTTCTTGTGGAAGTATTTTTTCTTTCCTCTAATTTCTCTCTTAATCTTTTTGTATATCTTGTGTCTGGAAATTCTGGGCCTTTTGCATACTAGTAACAATACATAGTTTCTTTCTTATCTTCAATAGCCCACTTTACTGTCTTTATGGCTCTTCTTTGGCCTATCAGTTTTTGTGATTTTTCTGGACTGCTACTTCCTTCTACAACGGGGGGGGGGCATCCTCCCCCCTGGGCCTGGCCTACTCCCATTGTAGGAAGGTTTCTGTATTTTGAGGATTCTACACTGTCATTTTTTCCAGTCCTGGCACCAGTGAGTCTACCAGGATTGGGCACTTTTTTATCCTGGGTCTTGTGCACCCAGCAATCTTTTTTAATTTTTGACATACTTCTGTCCATGATATATAGCAAAATACAGTCTGTATATCAGTGTCGTCTTGGTGAGATTTTGTAAAAAACAGGGTCTACCTTGTGAAGGTGCTCACCAAGAGTTGAGGATGAATTCACTTTCAGCAATACTACTCTCCTTTGCTTGCTGACTTATCAACTCTCCATTCAGACCCTAATCTTCTATATAGTTTGTCTGATGATTCTCTACTATGTTTGATAACTCCAAACATTCCCAGCCATAGTTGCCTGCAAATGCAGTATATAACTGAATAAGGTCTCCTCTTAAATATCTACAGGAGACATTGTACAAGCTCACTTATTTTAGTCTTCATAGTAACTTACATTTTTACATCTATGGATGCCTTTGGCATGTTTCCCCTGTACTCTTTTCAGTTTACTCATGCTTGTTTTCTTAAAAGGTTTCCATATTGTAATTCCTTACTAAAGTTTGGGTATAATGTAAATAACAGACAGTGGCTTAATCATTTCTGATTTCCTAGACTTTATAAATCTTTTTTTATACAATGTAATGTGTAGTTCTATAACTATCATTAACCAATTAGGTGATATTATTAGAAAAAAACTCAAAGCTGGATATATTCATATACCCAAGTTCTTAAATGAATCCACAGTTTCAATCAGTGTGTGCTGTATTAAATATTCACCTTTAATTTCATGTCTCCCAAACCTCATATACTTAGTTTTTCATGTATTTATCAGCATATTATTTTATTGTGTCCAACTGGTCAATTTAGTCAAGTTTGTTTGCAGACATGCCCTATTTGTAACACGTGTAACCAGGTTACTCAATTTCAAGTCATCTGAATACAGACTGTAGAACACCTCAAAATAAAAAGATAGATCTGCAAGATACAGTCTAAAAAAGTATGGGGCTAGGACAGAACCCTGTGGGACACCCTGACTGTAACCTCAAATTTCACCTGTCCAATTGCTGTATGATACTTGCCATATCATATTTGAAAGCCATGCAGCTATCCATCTTAACAAGATCACACCAATACCTAGTTGTTCTATTTACCCAATTTCAAGTCATCTGAATATAGACTATAGAACACCTCAGAAGAAAAACATAGATCTGCAAGATACAATCTAAAAAACTATGGGCCTGGGACAGATCTCTTTGGGACACACTGACTGTAACCTAGAATTTCACCTCTCATGTTGCTATATGATACTTGCCATGTCCTATCTGTAAGCCATGCAGTTATCCATCTTAACAAGAGTACACCAATACCTAGTTGTTCTAATTTATTGATAAGTGTATTGTAATTGTGTAATGATTTTAGTATTCCCCTGTCAAATGTTGAAGTTAAATATATATAAATTATATCATAACACAATTTTTCATTCATAGCTGTTATTATATTGTTGTAGAATATCATGTCACAGGTAGTAATAGATATATTTTCAGTATAGGCATGTTGATACATGGTTTCAAGTCTCAACCTTTCCAGTTCTGACAATAGCTCATCCAATATTACCTTCTCCATTATTTTTCCACAACATGAAAGTAGACGTGAGGGTCTGTATGACTCTGGGTTTGCCTTACAAGTTAAACAAGTACATGTCTCCATTCTTGAGGAATCTCCCCATATTTATACAACCTAGTAAAAATAGATATAACGGTACAATAAGTTCATACTGAAGTGTTCTCATCCCATTATTACTAATTCCATCTCCTCCCTGTGCTTTGTTTGGATCCAGTTTGCATAGCTCTTTTTCAATATAATCTAATTTGATTTCAGTGTCTGAGGTTACCAGGATATCACTGGAACAGCTTATCACCCCCTTTGTGGAGCCAAACTGTTTTGCATAAGACTTAGGAAATGCATTTATAATCTGTTGTGTATGAAAATAAATTTTAGAGTCTTCACACAGTTTATCAATGTGTATGACTGTACTCCTTCCATAGCTTATGTATCTATAAAATTGTTTCCTAGTATGTTCAATATCTTTGTATAAATTTTCTTCAAAATTTTCGTGATCTTGTCTCACACTATGTTTATTCTGTCTGCCCGCCTTGCTTATTTCAGTTTTCAAAATTTTAGTTTAACCTATTTTCCATTTCTTATAGTTTTTGTCTCTCACCTTAATGAAGTATCTTGTTCTTATGGAAATATATACTCCTGACAGTGTGTGCCAAGATCCTGATGTCAAACATTTATATATATATATTTTTTTTGTATTCAAACATTTTCTCTTTTAAAATCCACATTCCATCTGCATCACTCTAATTAGTTTTACATAATCTGTAATTAATCTTCTGTGCATTGGTATAGATTTCAGTTTGGCAGAATTATCTAGCAACAAATTTATAATCTCATGGTCACTGCACATCAATGGTGGCAGAACATGACATGCGGTAACAGTAATTTCTTTGGGAACACAAACGATGTCTAGTATGTTTAGTTCCCTGGTAGGCTTTTTTGCAATCTGGAACAGTTGTTGTTCCTGAACATACTGTATGTTGTGAATAATTTCCTTATGTTGTTGAATCAATATTATTCCAGTCTGTTTCTGGCAAATTTAAATCCCCAGCCACTATTAATCTTCCCTGCTGTGTTTCATGCAAGAAGTGTATGAATTCCTATAGGCCATTAGCACTTGTCTGCAGAGGTTTATACATCCCAAAAATTGTTACATGTTCCAGGGTTGTCTTTATTGTCGCAGTTACACAATCTATAGTGTTGGTGTTATCAGCAAACATGTAACAATCGCAGGTCAGTAACTATCTTTAATCCCTGTCATAATACCTCCACCTGACTTTTTTAGAAGATCTGTCACAGTAAAATCATTTATACCCTGACGGACCTGATTTCCAGTCATTGTTCTTTAACCATGTTTCTCAAACAATAACAACATCAGTCTTGTGGGAGCCTAGCAAATTTTCAATAAAAAATAAACTTTATTATTAATGCTCCAAGCATTAATAATGGTCAGAGATGCATCAGATATTGCTATCTGTGAACTTTTAAATTTTCAACTTTGCAAAAAATCCTACCTTGTGTTTGTCAAATATTTCTAAATATCTGCTGCAAAAATTATTTTCCCTGATCTAGACAACTGCATGCCATCCTATCTGAACAGATGTGTGCACCAAATTAGGCTTGGATGCTCTTCACATTTCCATTTGTTAAAATGGGACATTTTTTATTGTGTAGATATTTACAGAAAAAAACTTTTCATTCATGGTGACCCAACTCTCTATGTGATTTGTGAAAAATATGTGCTAACACCTGTACAAGCTATGCTATCTAAGGTGGCTGTAAGCTCCCTACCAAGGGTCAAAGAGTCCTTGTAGAAGGGATCCACATGTGGATGAGTACTGACATGTATAAACACAGATCCATTCTTCCTTACATTAAGGGGTTCTAAGGCCTGTTTCACAGCCTATATTTTTACTCCCAGCAAGCAAAACATTGTTCAATGTTCATTATCTTTTCTGCAAATTCAAGTATCAGTTCCCCCAAGAACTCAATCATCACCTCCATTTGTAGACTTGCTCTTCCCATTATTGCTGGCCTAGTATCTACCTAAAAACTATCCAGTGCTGTCTTTGGATGGAATAAGATGCAACTATGGATGCATTGTTTATAGGTCTGTGCAGGAGATATTCTCAATAACTTTGTCTGGAATTGTCAGAAAATATGCCACCTCTTTACATGCATGGTGAGGAATACTTACTTTTAGGAGTAAAACCTCTCAACAATGTACAAAGTACTACAACATTCCTGATACAGGGCCCCCACCTAGCCTTTCTTGTTATACCAAAGAGTGACACCAGATTGAGGTTATGCAGTGATACCCCTTCTCTGTCAGAGGACAACATAATCCGTGACTTGATTTATGAAACCAGCTAATGTAACCCCCACCTGCAGTCCATTTCACGTATTTCTCCAAACCCTAGTTTGTGTGCATACCTCTCAACTATCCAGATTTTTGCCTCATATTTTTGGTCTGCTCCTCATAAAATTTGTGGTTTTCTGACAAATCACTGAAGACTAGGGTCACTAAATAATGACATAGATTTGAATTTCAGACTTCATAGGTTCATAGGTTGGTACTAGGCTATCGGCCCTAGGGCCTATACAAGCCTAGCCATAACAATTCCCTGGATATTTCTTCCCACAATATTTACTTCCCTGGACCCCTGTCTAGCAGGGCGACTGGCAGGATCCCCGGGGTGAATTTCCTATCTCCCATCCAATCATCAAAGTTCCTTTTGAAGAGGGCCAAGGAGGTGCTCTGCTTGACATGTATGGGCAGTCTATTCCAGAGTATGGGGAGTCTCTGGGTCAGGAACCTATCCCTCCAGCATGTTTTGTTCATTGTGATGACAAGGTTTAGATCCCTGAAGCATGTGGCTCTGAGGGATTGGGATTTCTTTAAGTGGAGCATGTCCAACAGCTCAGGGTTTGACATGGCCTTGTATTTTAAGCAGAGATCACCTCTGAGTAGACGATATGCCACAGAGTATAGCTGGAGTTTTTTTAGATGGTCAGCATAGGGCATCTGCTTTAGGCCTGTGATTCTTTTAGTGAGGTATTTCTGCGGTCTTTCCAGCTGTTGTAGATGTCTTGTGAGGCACATACCAAATGGTATCATATAATTCAAAAAATGCATGCTAAGACAAATCCTAATATTCTAGCAACTTTCTAAGTTTATAAGAGGAATCTTTAAAATCTGTCATTATTTTTGGCCTTTGACTGACCCCGACATTATGCTAAGCTTTGTCCAGACTTCTTCCTCTAAGAGGATGAGAGTTATGCTAGTGTGTACAGCCTGGTGTTCCTTTGACCCTGCTCCCTATGCAAATGATAAGGTTTATGATTCACAGCATGCTCCTTCCTGTGTTGTACCACATTGTGTTTGATGCACAGTGGGAGAATAACATGCACTGACTGCGATAACCTGATAAGAATAGTGCCAGCATCATACCATGGACTGACTGGGATAACCTGATAAGAACACTGTAAGCATCATGTTCAGTCTGTAACCTTGTCACTTTGTTAACACTAGGGTCTATAGTTACTGCCCAGGCATTGCCACCTTGCCAATGCTGTTTTTTGCCCACCACTTCATAGGGCTGCTTATGCTAATTTTGCCCTTGTAAGGTCTTGATAATTGTTATTTCCTTGCTTGTCTGATGTGTAATATAGACTCATATATGGGATGACACTCCTGTTCCAACATAATCATATTACACAGCATGGAATATACTTCTACCATGTTACTGGCTGTCTCTCAGGACTACTGTAATGCCCCAACAGAGGTATCAAGGGAAGAACGCCATACCTTCATTACCCCAAGCACTTGCTAAACAATATTTCATGTCTGGGTGGGCACAGTGTTACATGTCATTTCTGCCATACTTTCAGGGTTGTGCATAAGTATCATGAGACATGGTCAAAGCATCACTTGCAAAATATATCAGACAAGGGTTTCTTTTCATTATTATTATTATTATTATTATTATTATTGTGTTTAAGTATTGCCTACATGGATAGTGTATGTAAGTATCAGCTTCTTTCTATGCAGTGTGCCAATATTTGTCAGCAATATGGTTCTGTGAGAAATCTCCATGCTGAAAGAGAACATAAGGTTCAGTTGTATGCATATATGGAAATCATGTTAAAGATGTGGGTGCCATGCACACATAAGTAACAAAGCCCTGTATGAACAGACTACCTGCCAATTCAAAGAATAGTAGCCTTTAGACCTGTGGGCCATCTCGGATAGGCATTGCTACAGGAGTTCAAGCTATGCTAAGCAGTACCACAAGATGCTGTGTGACACTATGGAAACCATGTATAGTTCATAGTGAGATACTAGGCTTGCAGCTGAGGGGACCATACAGGAGCCTAGCCCAGAGTTCCAGTTGACCCAAAGCACTGTATGATTAAATGACTTGCTCAAGGTCACACAGCAGGCAAATGAAAGTGGAAAGATTCAAATCCTATACCTTTGAAAAAAGATCTGAGGAAATCAAACCTTGTACCACAAGAACTATACTTTACAGCTTAAACCCTCCTTGTCAGCTGCCAGAGGAGAGACAGCATTGTTTGTCTTCTACAGTCTTGAGGAACCAAATATGGTCATCTATATGCAACTGCATAATATTGAGGGACTTAGTGAATATTCACGAAGTAGATGCCTGCAAAATATCCAAAGTATCCCCCGTAGGTTGCTGAAAGGACTCCGCAGCAAGGATTTTAAGAGCTACACATACTTTGGTATCCACATTTATAGGAAGGACACCATCTCCTTACTTTCAACATGTGGATAGAATGCGCCTTCCAGGTTTCTCAGTCAGAATGTCCCCATCCACTCTGTATCTTCCTGAAATTTCCTTTTGTCAGGATATGACAGATCCGCCACTGTCAGTTACACCTCTGTACTGTTGGGTGGTGAGAATGTGTAACCCAGTCAGTGTTCGTGATGGAGAAGTCAAGTTGATGCTGCTGATGCAAACCACTGCAAGAAGCAATACTGCTTGTTTGGAGTGCTTTAGTATATAAAGACACAAACATGTGCTAAACTGTTGATATCTGTGAACCACAACATTTTATTTAATTCATTCCATATGCAATCAGCATTCACTCATTAGATTTTACATAATCATTTCTTATCAGCATGCATTCATTTCCATAAAGTGCCTACTCAGTCATGCAAGCAGTAGTGCAGAGAACAAGTAATATGTACGAATCACTACCACTTTGAATGTTGCAACAAAGCACCCAAAAGGTCTTTGCATACTATGTAAAATGGCTAAGAGTGTCACCTAACATATTATTTTGTTTTGGTCAGATGGTGTGATAAATAATTTCCAGCAATGTTTGCCCATAAAACACAAGCACCAGCAGTGTCTCTCTCTCTTTCTCTCTCTATTGGTAAAAGAAGCATGTAGCAGAGGAAATATTTTAGCATTTAAAGGAGAAGAATTATACTTCGCAGGCTATGCTGCCTTTATATTAATTCCAAGGAAAATGATAACAGAGGTTTAAACAAGTTCACTCAATTTTATTTGAAGGTGTTGAAACTAAACTCCTTTAATCTCCTTTCAATTACCCTATAAATAAGATTCCATGTTTACTGGATGACTTCAAAGCAAAGGCAATCTTACTTTCGGATGTGTATTGTGCCAGTCTGCATTCTGAATTTAGTTCCACCTCCCAGCTATGTACAAATGTGTTAACTATGTTTCAGCTAAGTTTATCATAGTACAGTTCGATGTTGTTGATTTTGCTTTATAAATTGTTAGACTATTAGTCTATATGCTGTTATTAGTGTGTATTTTAATACTTTGAAGTCATATAATAGCTTCTGCAGATTTCAGCTATGTCCTATATCAAAGTGAGGATCTATGCAAATATCGATGCAAGTATCTTTTTTTTAACTAAACTTCAGGAAACTGGTGGTGTATCTGTCTGGTTGTTTTTTTTTTTGGTGGTGTATCTGTCTGGTTGTTTTTTTTTTTTTTTTACTTTGACATTGTTGTAACATAGATAGTATGGAAAATGTAGCCTTTGTCTGGTCCAACCATGGTGCGCTGCCGCCCCCATGTGGCTGTAATGAATGCAACTCTAATTTTGAAACCTGAATGATTATAGAAAGACTGAGGTTCTCATTTATTAGGGATGGGTAGAGCAAGTAACACCAGGCAATCGCCTAATTAGTTTGGAATGAAATAAGAACCTTCTGTGCAATGCATTAAAAACTGCACATCTACTACATCACTGCTAAAAATAAACACAAGTTCTATAAGTCTGTCCACAATTTGCAGTTAACATTTAGAAACATTGGGGAAATGAATAACAAGTTTCTAGCACATGGCTTAACATAACAGCTGACTATAACAACCATGGCAATGAATAGATGCCAGTTTTCCATCACAGTCAGTGATAATGGTGCTGTTAAACTGACTTCATATATCTGGGTTTGAAATCAATTAGCAGCAGGTATTCTGTATAGTTTTACTAACCATACAAGAGTGCAGCAGGAAAAGGAAATAGCGTCAGTTCTGGGATTACATTTTTTATAAATATTGATTTAGGATAGGTAGCATATCAGGCATTTAAGCATCTTTTAATTGTTATGGAATAAAGAGGCAATGAACAAATTGTCCATACTGGAAAAAACAGGAAGTGTGATGTCATTCTTCATGCAGGAACAAATAATCTGGATGAGAAAGTGATTAGAGGAGTATGGGAGGAGTCTGAAGAGCAGGGAATTGCCTAAGAACAAACACAAAAACACACATACACAGACACATACATGCACACACGCACACACACACACACACACACACACACACACACACACACGCACGCACGCACGCACGCACGCACACACACACACACACACACACACACACATCATCCCTCTCAACCTTTTAAAGCAAGTAACCTGGACAAATCAATAAAAAAGTGGGACAAAGGCCCAAACATAGGGACAATTTTTAAATATTGCTCTTACAGATTTAGATAGTTGACAGAATAACAGGTTTTGCATTAGCATGAATTTTCTAAAGGGTTTCAAGTCTGAAACTCAAATGTCTGTCATTATTTTCTAACTTGAATCTTCTTTGATTTGCCACTAATTTGCCAGAAAAAACACAATTTTATGAAAAACAGACCGAAATCTGGACATTCTATGAAAATCTGAACATTTGAGAGGTATGACACACGTGCGAACACACACACACACACACACACTTACACACATGTATGCACAAGCATGCACACATACACACATACACACATACTTGTTGCATACATGCATTGAGACACACACACACACACACACACACACACACACACACACACACACACACACACACACACACACACTCAAACACACAGACACACACATGTATGTTCATGCATGCACACATACACACACACTTTCATATATGCATTGAGACACACACGCACACAATAACAGTGTCAAAAGTCCTAGCAGCTCATAACATGGCTGAAGCTATGGTACTTTTCATAATGAGGTTTTGCAGACATTTAGGTAAGAGGTTTGGTGTCAGTGTGTGGAAAAGTGATTAATTTACAGCAATGTAAGTTTATGCTGGCATGATGACATGCTTTCATATGGGTGATGATCCAGGATTGTAGATGACAGATTTAAGTATTTCAATAGTAACACTGAAATTTACCCAATTGGGAGACCCTTAAACACATCAGAAAATTCCTGACCTATTCCTTCAAAAAAGTCATGATATCTAGTGATGTAAACTCTAAGAATGGCACCAAAACAGGATGAGATAAAGATCAATGGCAAAGAGGTAAAAAGGACAAAGGCAATAGATATATGCATGCCTGATATAGCAAGGGCTGAAAAGTTCTGTCATGTCATACTAAGAAGCACCCCTTATGTTCCCAAATTAGCAAACTGCATCTAAAAAAAGATTGTTGTACAATTACCACCCTCTCAATACACAAATCCTTTCTCAATGTGGGGATGTCCACCCCAACCCAGGACCCTCCACTGATTCCACAGCCCATCACACTTCCAGTAAAACCCTGCAACCAATAACTCTAAACCTACAAAGCATCAGAAACAAAATCACAAGCTTCCATGCTTGGATTTCCCAAATCCAACCTGATATAGTTGCTACTACTGAAACCTGGCTCAAACCTTACATAAAAGACACTGAATTTCTCCCACCAGGCCACAACTGTCTTTGATCTGACAAGCCACTTAAAAAAGAGGTAGCATTGCAATACTCTAGTCCAACCACCTCAGGGTTGTCCCCTGCTCTAGCCCCATACCTCAATTTGAATCTGTAGAAATTCTCATTGGGTATCTCCAATTAAATAGCACTAAAAAAATCTGTATAGTCAATCTCTACATTCCCCCTGGAAATAACATTCCTATACTAGAAAAAAATCCTCACCTGGGCATCAAAAACTATTCAAAATGAAACAATCATCCTAGGTGATATTAAAATTGATTGGTTAGAACTTACCAAAAAACAGTCCACCTCCAACATAAACGTGTTCTCCTACACCCAAGTAGTAACAGATATTACCAGACCAAACAAAACCAAAAACAATGGCTCTATACTAGATTGGATTCTAGTGTCTGACCTGAGTAAAATTTCAGCCACAGGCACATTACTACAAACCATAAGTGATCACCTACCTGCTTATATCCTTTGGAAATACTCCCCCACCCACAATACCCACCAGAATAAACTAACCAGGAACCTATCCAAATTCATCCCAGAAACTTTAAACAACACCCTCCTACAAATAGACTGGAGTGCCCTAAAAGTGCTATCCTTAGATGAGGTAGTTGAACTCATCAATACTACATTTTTAAATATTCTATATAACTTAGCTCCTCTACAAGTAAAACAAATCAAAACCAACTATGCTAACTGGCCAACTAGAGCCACAAAGCAACTTATGACAAAAAGAAATAGAGCATATAAAATCTGGCATAAAACCAAAAATCCTGCCCACCTCCTAGAATTTAAACAACTCCAAAATCAAGCCAAAGACTTTATAATCAGAGATAAGGAAAACCTCTACCCCACATCTCAAAACCAAAACAGAAACAACGCTAAGATTTTTGGGGTACCATCTCTAGTTTACTGCATCCAGGTAACAAAAACAACCCATGCCCACATCCAGAGAAATCCCTCAATGAAATAGCAGCCCTCTTCAACAAACACTTCATAGACACCATCTCCAAACTCTCTGCCACCTTCAAAGAAACAAATTCTAAAGGTAGCAAACACACACTCATGCAACATTCACACAACCACCCCAATGCTTGCTTTTCCTTCTCCTCTATTACTACTCAAACTAAAACCCTGCACAACTGCTCCAGATACTCTATCCCCATGTCAGCCAAATCTGTACCCTACCCCATGAGCATATTAATCAACGGATCCCTCCAAGAGTCTCATGTACCTGTAATCTGGAAAAAAGGCTACATACTCCAATTTCACAAAGGTGGCCCTAACATAGATTTCACCAATTTCCGGCCAATTGCAATACTCTCCCCACTATCCAAAATCATGGAGAAATGCATCCATGCTCAGCTCCTAAATTTCCTAACAGAAAATAAGATATTATCTCCATCCCAACATGGATTCCACCCGTATCACAGTACCACCACTGCACTCCTCTTATTCATGGATACAAGAAAGGGACCATGGAAACAGTGTCTCCTCTCTTCCTGCACCTCTCCAAAGCCTTCAACACCATATCTCACCCCTTACTTCTGGCAAAGCTATCCAGTCTGGGAATGTCATCCCCCCACTCTTAACTGGTTCGCTGATTATCTAACCAAGAGACAGCAAGCCACTAAATGGCTCCACTCTTTCTCACCATTCCTCAGTATACACACAGGGGTTCCCCAAGGATCCATATTGGGACCTCTCCTTTTTAGCATATTAATTAATGACTTCCACTCCACCCTCCCCCTAAATCCTGTAATACAGTATGCAGATGACTCGACCACTATCTGCATTGCTGACTCTGCTGATGAACTCCTAGCTAGGACCCAACATGCTTTCCCAATCACTGAGGAATGGATGAATAGCAACCATCTAGCTCTTAACAGCAGCAAAACTATCCTGCTTCTATTTACCCCCCAAAAATAACCCCCCTAAATAGAGCAGATTTCACAAAACAAAACTTGTATTAGAGCAGTATCACAAACTAAATGTCTAGGAATTATAATAGATGAACACTTAACCTTCGATCTACACATCCAAAACTGCATAAAAAAAAAAACATTAGAAACTAGGCACCCTCTATAAGCTTAAATTGTACCTCACACCCACTGCTAGACAAACCCTTGCACTATCCTAGTTGCTTATTTCACTTTTACACGGTGCCTATTTGTTCACTAACATTCAAAGTTCCTTAAAATCCAAGATCGAGTCCTGTTATAAGAAGGTTGCCAGGATCGCTACCAATTAAACTTACTCCTCCCATCACTGCATCTCCCCACGCAAACTAAAATGGCTCGAACTTCCCTATCACCTAACCTACTTGCAGTTAACCACAGCTCACAATATCATTGCCACACCTTCCAATTTTCCATCCCTCACCTCCCTGTTTACTCTTTATAAGCCCTCCTGACAACTCAGATCTGAAAATGAATTCCTTATAAAAGTGCAAATACCCAGTCTAGCTGTTGGTCAGTCTCTCTTCTCATGTACCATTGCTAAAACTTGGAATTCCCTACCCAGCTCTATCAGAACTATTTCCAATCACATATCCTTCAAAAAGTCTCTAAAACAGCATCTCTTAGTCCTATGGCAATGTAAATGTGGTTACGACTACAGAGCATCGTCCCCCACCTGATCTCACTAACTTTTTTCTCCCCTCTGCTTAACAGTTATGCAACTATCTCTTGCTATCTTCACTCTACAGTATCTAAAGCAGATGATATATTGTACTTTGTATATTTTTGTATATAATGTATACTACCTTTGTTATTCTAGCTAGAAATTTATGATAAGATTGTATGTCTGTTTTTTAAGTTATTTCTCTATGCATGCAGAAAATGTGACTATATTTAAATTTCTTTTGTATGTGGAGCTTTTTCTCCCCGGCCCTCCACTGAAAATGGGCACTTTTTGGCCCAGTGGATCATCCCGGTAAACAAATGCAAATAAATAAATGAAAGGAAATAAAAATGGACGGTATTGAATTACTGATCCTTGCATTCTTTGATGAAAAGCATCGAAACAGACAGCAGGGATGAACCTCAATCAGTCCTTCCTGTTTGGAAATACAGCTGAAATTTGATATAGTGCTGTGAGTCCATTATCCCAGTATTTCTGTTTCTATGTTGTCCATTTATTATATGTCCGATTTCCTGATGTGACAAGTCAGAACATAGTTACAGCCATTAACACCTTGGAGATAGTTTCTGTTCCCTACATACCTTTCATAGCTGATCCTTTTATTTTTCTTGGATGTATATCAGTGTTCACAAAAAAAAACATAAATAATAGTACGAGTATGTCAAAGTCAGTTGACAAAAACTCCTTATCTTTGGCCAGTATATAAAAGTACCCCATAGGTGCCATCTGATACCACAGAAACTCTACGGAGAAAGCACAAATCATTTGCCAACTGCATGAGATGTATACAGTCTGGGACTGACTGTATCATATGTTTTGGAAATCCACAACACCACAACACTGGTGATTGCTGTTAATGATAGTACAGGACCATTTTTTCACTAATAAAATTATGCTCTCTTGGGAATAATGAATAATGACTATGCTGAAAGCAACAAAATATGTCAGATTAATTGATTCTAGCTAAATTAGTATTAGCAAGCATACAAAAATAATAATAATTAGCGAACAGAAAACAAGCACTAATGATAAATTTGGACAGATGAATGCAGGCATACATAAGCTATCTGGAGAATGCTAAATGTCATGTGGTAAAATACAGTAAACACAAGACAATAATGGAAAAGGATTTCTCTTTCTGCAACAGCTGTAAAAGTCATGGTTAATAGGCTATGTAAAATGTGAATAAAGTTGTACAGCAATAAATAAATTGGTTTGTATTGTTCTTATTTTCATGTCTGTAAGTTTCATAAATGAGCCATAATTTGTATACAGTTGTGAGTTTTTATGCCATATATGAAATTTCTGTTTTCTTTTGTTCATACCTTTTTAAAAAAATCAGCAAATATTATTCGTTGAAAGATGGCAGATCAGAAGCACATTGCTTACACCATTGGTGTAGAGGGTTGCATTACAATTGTGATTGCAGAAATTAAGGTTAGATCACTGAGTATGGACAATAGAGCAGCTGCTGCTACAGAACATAGAAATTATCAGGCAGTGGATGGTGACTCCATTCTGGTGGGGCTTGAGGAGTCTTCCCAGCACATCAGATAACAAATAAATGTGTAAATTCGGGTCCTAATGGAGAGATGGAAAGTCAGCAAGCAAAGGAGAGTAGTAGTGCTGAAACTGAATTCATAATTCATTCAGGTCTTGGTGAGTACATTCGCGAGGTGGACCCTGTTTTTCGCAAAATCTCACCATGGTGACACTGATATATAGACTGCTTTTATATAGCATATATCATGGACAAAAGTAAGTAAAAAACAAAAAAGATAGCTGGGTGCATAAGACCCAGGATAAAAAACTGTCCAATCCCGGTAGGCGCACTGGTGCCAGGACTAGAAAAAATGACAGTGTAGAATCCTCAAAATACAGAAACATTCCTACAAAGGGGCCAGGCCAGGCCCAGGGGGAGGATGACCCCCCCCCCATTGTAGGAGGAAGTAACATTGCACAAAAATCACAAAAAATGATTGGCCAAAGAAGAGCCATAATGACGATAGCGTGGACTATTGAGGATAAGAAAGAAATTATGTATTGTTACTGTTATGTGAAAAGCCCAGACTTTCCAGACACAAGCTATACAAATGATTAAGAGAGAAATTAGAGGAAAGAAAAATGCTTCCACAGGAAAAACTGTCAGAAGCTTCAAATAAAAATTTGCATTCATCAATACAACAGATTTTTGAAAAACAAGAAACTTTGATCTGTTTGGAAAAAGAAGCATCTGAGGAAGTAAAAAAAATATAAACAACAAAACCTAGAGCTGTTTGAAAAATATAAAAAAGAAATATGGACATGAAAAAGAAAGAGAGAGTTGATATGATGCAATATTTATGCAAAGCAGAAAACCAAGTTAACTAACATAGAGAAGGCAGCCCCAAAGATATTCGAAGAAAAATACAGGCAAAGGCATCCAGATATGGAAAATTTCACAATAAAAAAATTAATAGCACAAAGATGGACTGTGGAAAAGAAGATTAGTAAAGCAGAATTTAAAGAAATAGAAGTCGAAGCTATGGAGGGTCTGCAAAATGAAGGATTTAATGTAGAAGGTCTAACACAGACTACATCACAGCATGATGGAGAGAGTCCCCAGAATAAGGAAAAGCAAGAAGATCAGGAGACACGTGAAGAAGTAATATGGACATGGGAAAGGAAAAGAGATTTAATATGGTGTAATATTTATGCAAAGGAGAAAGAGAAAACTAACTAAAACAAAAAGAGCAGCACCAAATATATTTGAAGAGAAATACAGGCAAAGGAATCCAGACATGAAAAACTTTACAATACAAAAAATAAGACTAAGAGGAAAAGTAGAAAAAGAAATTAGTAATGGAGAAGTCGAAGAAATAGAAAATGAGGTAATGGAGCACCTGCAAAAAGAAAGATTCAGAGTAGAAAATACAATGCAGAAAGCACCACAACAGAATAAAGCAATATATATCCAAATTAAGGGGTTAACAGTGGAATGAGAAGCAATTGGTCAGGTGCCATATCAAAATATTCTGGAGCCTTCCACAGGAAACCAGTATAAACATTCACTTGAAGTTAAACAGCAAGGAAAGAAACAGGAAACTGTGGAAACTCTGATTGCATCACTGTTGAGGAGTGGTAAGCCAGTGAGTTCCCCATATTACAGAGCAACAGATGACACAGGATTAAATTGAAGAGAATGTGCCACAGGAAGATGCTATAGAACTTTCTACAGAATGCCCTCAGGAAACAGAAAACAAGGGATGTGCCCTCAGTTTGGAAGAAAATGAGCTAAGAGAAGAGTTACTTGATTTAATGGACATGGCTAGATATATTAAGATCAAAGAGAGAAATAGACTGCAGAAGGTCAATAAAACCCAAAAAGTTAGAAGTCTGATAAAACAAATGAATGTAGTAATTAGGACTGTTCATAGAGATCCATGTGATATAACAGAAGTAAACAGGATATATTACTGTGCAGCTAAATTAATAACTGATAAAGTTCTAACAAAAGAGCTCAGGGTAGTGAAGGAAAGGAAGGGGAGAGATATAATACCATTATGGAAATATTGATTAAGACAAGAAGTGTCACTGTTAGAAGATTATAGCAGAGGGAATAAATCAACAAAAATACTATGAAAGATAGATGTGATAAAAGCAATGTGCAGTATTATTACAGACCAGGATCTATCATGCACTATCGCTAGTAACAAACTAAAAATTTCAGTACAGGTGGAAAAACTTAGAAGATACACAGATAAATATAAAGGAAAAGTACAAAATAAGCAATTTATTGATGACCCAAAATTTTTTTATAGAGAATTGGGAAATAAGGTAAAAGGAGCTGAAAGACCACCAAAGAAAGAGGAAGTAGATACATTTTGGAGATCTATGAAGATCCTGTGGAACATAACAAAGATGCTAAATGGATAGAATAAATAAAAGAAAGAATAAGAAGGTTAAAGGTACAGGATATGAAATGGGATGAAGTAACAGCCAGAGAGATAGAAACAAAGTTAAGAAAAGCCTGTAACTGGAAAACCCCAGGCCCAGATGCAGTACCTAACTTTTGTTTAAAAGTATTAACATCTTTGCATGAGGATATAGCAAGAACTGTTTATATGTGCACCCCGAAAAGACACCACACTGGCTAACAACAGGCAAAATAATGCTCTTACTTAAGAGTGAACCTGCAAGCTACCCTAAAAATTATAGACCAATAACTTGCCTTCCGACGATGTATAAACTATATACAGGAACTGACGCCGACAGAGTTTATAGTCATTTAGAAGAAAACTCAATTATGGCAGTAGAACAAAAAGGCAATAAAAGAAAGTCATATGAAACAATAAAAGAAAGTCATATGGAACAAAGGATCACTTGTTGTTAAACAAAGTTAGAGTGGAGAACTGTAAAAAGGGGAACAATCTAAGTACAGCATGGATTGACTACAAAAAAAGCATTAGATATTATCCCACACTGATCGATAAATGAGTGCTTAAAAATGTATAAGATACAGCCTACACTAATTGACAACATTACAGTACTCATGAAACAATGGCAGACCACTTTGCAATTAAGCCATGATAAAGGACAGATTATTATCCCCATGATAAAAATTCAAAGAGGAATACTTCAGGGTGACTCTGTCACTGTTGTTGTTCTACCTTGCCATTAACCCATTAAGCTGTCATGGCTATAATTTGGCTCCTAGAAAACAATGAAGTCTAATGACTTCTCATCTTTTCTTTGTCAATGATTTAAAATGTATAGCTCATCAGATGAGGAAATGAAAGCACAGCTGCAGGTTATCAAAACTTTTTCAGATGATATTAGAATGTCATTTGGACTTGATAATTGTGCAAAAGCAACCTTTAAAGCAAGAAAACTGCAGCACCAGGAAAACATTAGTTTGGGACAATAATGTGATATAAAAGAACTTGAGCAAGAGGGAATGTATAAATACTTGGGAATTTATGAAGGATCAGCAATAAAACATGAACAAATGTGAATAAAACTCAGTAGAGAATCCTTTAGAAGACTTAAATTAATCCTGAGAACAGCACTGACATCTCGGAACAAAATCCAAGCTATAAATCAATTTGCTCTTCATGTCCTAACTTACAGTTTTGGAGTGATTGACTGGTCCCAAAAAGTGTTGGATAGATTAGATATTAAAACAAGAAGGATGTTTCATACTCACCAAGTTATTTATAAAAATCGGCATAAACCAAAATTATATATTCCCCGCTCCGAAGGAGAGATGGGCCTCCTTGAAACTGATTATATGTATAGATCTGAAATTGTGGGAATCCACACATATCTGCTGACCTCACAAGACCCAAATGTGGTGAAAGTTTTGAAACATGAGGAGAGTAAATCTAAGATGACTTCTCTGCTTAATTTACCAGAAGCATATCGACGTCAAGCAGGAATAGAAATCAAATCAGAAGTGGATAAAAACCAGGCAGCAACTGAATGTGCTAAAAAAACAAATGAAAGAATATAAGGTGAAGGGCCAGATGAGAAGACAGGAAATGTGGAAAAAGCATAAATATAGTTGCAAGTATAGAAAACTTCTGGAAGAGCCTCATGTTGATCAAGAATGAATGCAGGAATGGTTAAGGAGAAATGAATTCAAACCAAGAAATGAAAGGTTAATATTGGCAGCCCAAGATAGTGGGCTACGTACACACTGGTTTACAAAGTCCATTGGAGATGTGGGAGAAACAGGCAAATGTACGTTTTGTAAAACCGAATTGGAAACAGTCACACACCTTGTTGCTGTTGCGACACACTAATGGCAGAAGGGCTGTATACCAAAAGGTATAATAATGTGGTGAGACTGTTGCACTGGGGATTGTGCAAACATTATGGTATCGAAGTGGGTGAAAAACACTGTAAACATGAGCCCCAAAGCATCATAGAAAATGATGAAGTTTGTATCACATGGGGCAACAGTTCAAAAGATAGATGCGAGAAAACCACATATAGTGGTCCAGGAAAAGAAGACAAAAGTACCAATGATCATTGAAATCATCACACCAAGTGACTACAGTGTCTCGCGTACAGAGACACAAAGTCATAAAATACCAGGATCTGCAGTCAGAAATGACAGCAATGTGGAAGAAAGATACCCAGACAGTTCCAATAGTAGTAGGAGCAATGGGTCTTATAAAAAAGAATCTACAATCATATTTAGATATGTTACCAATCCATGTAACCCCATATGAATTGCATTACTGGGCAGTGTTGTAAAGAGCACTACTGGCTGACATCAAAGATTGAAACAATACTAATTGCATGAACTTTAATTATACTTTGACTTAGGAATGGGATCCATTCCCGTCATGGTATTAGAAATGCAAAAGATTTGGAGAAATTAGAAAATTGTAAACTATAACAGGCAGAGGAAGAATGCAGTACTGTGTACAGTAGTAAGATATCAACATGGGTCAGATAGACAAACTGGGTAGTTTTGGAAATTGAATGACTGCTGTTGGGGTAAAAAGTTGTAGAAAACCCCAGTGCCATCACCACCACTGATGAAGGTTTATCTAATACCAGCAGTACCACTGATGAAGTTCTATCTAATTCCAGCAGTACCACTGGCAGTCACTGAATTTGCAAGCTAACTGCAAATTATGGGGTTGGGGCACATGCAGAAAGCAAGGAGTTCATGGATGGAAGTAAAAAAAAAAACTCACAAAATTTTCAGTTCAGTGATAACAGCTGCAACCTGCTACATTTATGATATAAAAGCCTATGGCAGAAATGTAGCTGAGCTGTGAGACTGGCAAAATAGCATGCCCTAACTGATCCTGTGAAAGACTCCATCATTGTACATAATGGTTATTAGCAAGCAGTTCCAGTGTGAAAATGCAGCTTTGAGGGACTACATGTTGCTGGGTGTACCCTCTTCTTAGTGGCATTGGCTCCATGCATAAGGGGGTCACTATTCTGCTGCATGCTTCATTATTCACAATATTGTAAGTGGTACTGAAAGCACATCCTCAGGTCTCTGCCCTTCTGTATGTGTCATTCTCCATAACACTGCAAGTGGTACTGAATGTACTTCCTGAGGTCACTGCCCTGCTCTATGGGTCATTATTCACAACACTGCCAATGATACAGAATGTATTTCCTGAAGTCACTGCCCTGCTGTATGGGTCATTATTCACAACACTGCCAGTGGTACTGAATGTACTTCCTGAGGTCACTGCCCTGCTGTATGGGTCATTATTCACAACACTGCAAGTGGTACTGAATGTACTTCCTGAGGCCACTGCCTTGTACTTGCCATTGTCCTCAGCCCTGCCTGTGATATTGAATAGACTTTCTGAGGTCACCATATTGCTGGTCTTGACTATACTTTGTGAGGTCTTTGCCCTGCAGTTTTGGTCAATGACCTCAACCCTGCCAGTGGAACATATTGCACTTCTTGAGTTCATCACCCTGATGTATGTGTCACTGTACTCATCACTGTCAGAGGTATTAAATGTACATCTTCAGGTTGCCCTCCATCATGGGACATTGGTTCACAGCCCTGGTATACTGTATATACTTCCTGAAGCCTTTTATTTAGACTAACTTCATAAGTCTGAAGACGCTTTATATGGACCATAACTGGAGTAATCAGAGTAATGCAGAAAGAGCAATGAGAAAATGGTAATTTGATAAAAAATCTTACCTCTTCTGGGCAGAAGCCACACAGGGCATATGATCAATGAGCTGATAGATATATGTTTCTGTTGATGGAACATATCTAAATAAAAATGATGGCATGAACATGTACTCTACGGCAAAAGGCACACAGACTACCGCAAATTCAAGTTTAGAAAGTATTGTTTCCAATACAGAAAGTAGTGCATACAGTAACTGTTTACGAGAGTAGGTATTCGTGACTAATGCAAGGATTCTATTAGTAATCCAAAGGATATGTAGAGGATAATATAAAAGCAAACATGGTGAATATGCCCCTATATATTATTCACAGTCACTCTCCACACTACATCCAGAGTTTATGGGCATATATCTATGCATGCATGCACGTCTTTCATTCCTTTATGAAAGCCCGCATAGAGTTGTTGTGAGGCCCAGTGCAACAGGTTGAAGATTTTCTCACCCATAAAGGGTCTGTTTTTCCTATAACACCTGCCCATCTATCCCAATAGGTGCATTGGCCTGGCAAGCAGTGCAGAAATGCTGTAGCTTAAAGTATGACAATGTGTGTGTGTTGTGTATGTGTGTGTGTGTGTGTGTGTGTGTGTGTGTGTGTGTGTGTGTGTGTGTGTGTGTGTGTGTGTGTGTGTGTGTATACATACGCATGTATGTGTAAGCAAACATACACTGCTGGGTCTAGCATTGCAAGCCCTGCAACTTGTAGGGAAGGGATGTAGGGCAAAAATATCTGATTTGCCTGTATGATTGCCAAATGTCAGACAGCTCTTGACCACATTACAGCTGACAGTCTCACAGATAGAGAAATAAACAATTATTTTATTGCTATGTACTTGGAAACTCTGCAAACCTTATCCAACTTTAATGCAAATGATTTGAGAATAACATCTGGAAAGTCAGTATATATTGCTTTTACACATGTTAGAAGCTAGAAAGAAATGCATAACATGATGCTGGAAATAAGTCACTCCTCACGGTTTTATCTGTATATTGGTTTGAAATACTGTAATTGGCATTCACTACAAAGAGCCGGATTCACGAAGGCTTGCACAAAGTCTAAGAGTAGAGTAAGACCCCATGCAGCCAACATGTCTGCCGAGCGATCCAGGAACAGACGGTAGGGGCGTGCAACAGAGCTCTTAAAACGAGTCCTACACGGACAGGGCTTGGATATGCAAATTACTTCAATTGCAAGCAAAAGCTATGCAAATGAGGTAAATTTGTGATCCAGTAAACTTGAAACTGTCCGAGTAGGAGTAGTGTTATTTGCAGAAATGTACTCAGTTGACAACTGAGTATGGTTCTGCAAATAGCAAAACGGAGCCGTGACAGCTCCAAAAAAAGGATGCATTTACATGAGGAAGCATGCCAATGGCCAAAGATTTGGCCATTGGCAACGTTCAGTGATGCAAAATAAAAATAAAATATATATTTTTTTCATCCCGATCTCCGGGGTTTAAGCATAGCGCAGCACTGCGCAAATGCGCTGTGCTCTAAAAACCAGAAAATCAATAATTAAGACCCACAAATGTGGATTTTATTGCTAATATGAATTTACAATGCAAGGGAATGGCAGGCTGAAGACAACATGGCCACTGAGTAGAGGTTGCTAAGGGGGGAAGCTCAGTCTAAGAGATGTAACCAAGCATTAGTAGGCAATCATATGCAAATGAGGGTTAGGATAGTGAATCGCAAGTTTACATAGCAAATGAGCACAGTCAGTGGAGTGTAGGAGTAGGATAAGGGGAGTAACAGAGTAGAAGATAGGTGACATCATGAGGGGGGTATGTATGAAAGAAGTGAAGCTCATTGGAGCACAGTGGCATGTGTCAGCTGTCATTTACACATCATTGAAAGAGGTGTGTCAACAGGTAGGCTAGGTAAAGTTAAGAAATCAAAGGTGCATGCCGTGGATAACACTAAAGTTTCTTGCTGAGCGTGTATGCATGCTGGTGCGCACCTGCAAAACCGAGTAAGACTGTGTGCTCGTGTGTAAGCATGAGTGAGCGCGTTTAAGCCAGAGTAAGCATGTATAAGGCTGTTGAAAGAGTTGTAAGTGTGTTTGAGCCGGTGTGCGTGCATTTTAACAAGAATAAGCAAATTTTAGTCTGTGTAAGTGTGCGCGTGTGTGAGCTGCTGTGTGCGTGTTTGCGCTTGTGTGCGTGGCGCTGCACCCCGAGGAAACAGAAAGGAAAAAGGAAACACAACAAATAGTAGGAAGTTACCAGGGAGTACTAGCAGAGCTAGCAGGTGAAAACAATCAGAATCAGGCAATTACACAGGCAGTACACTTGCCCAGCCCAGCACTTAAAACTCTGCAAACAACATTCCATTATGTTTCTCTCAAGAGACACTGCAACACTGCAGTAAGCTAATAGAAGTGAAAACTGAAAAAAGCTTTACTGAGACAAATAAATGTTAGGGGCTGCCATTGCTGTTATAAGGTGACATATGCAACATGCTGAGGGTGGTGACAATGCAAATGCTGCTGGACAACCCACAGTGAGGAGACGAGAAGAATGTACAGGCCCAGGGTAACCTACCAGGGGCTACATGAGCTGGAGATAGTGGAGCACTATTGAGTGGACAGAGACCTCTTGCAGCAAATTGTTGAGCTGTGCAGGCCACGCCTCACACACAGAACCAACAGAGGGAAACCCATCCCAGTGGAAACCAAGGTATGTGTTGGCCTAAGAATATTAGCAACAGGTACCTTCCAGAGACCAACTGGTGATATGATGGGGATATCACAGGCATCAGCATCCAGGGTACTGCACCAGTTCCTGGATGCCATGTCAGCACATGTCGGTGATCATGTATATTTTCCCAATTCCCATGAGGTATTGGCCAGCAATATGCGTCTCTTCCAGCAAATAGTGGAATACCCTGAGGTAGTGGGTGCAATAGACTGCACACACATATGCATCAAAGCACCAGCCAGTGAGCAGGGTAGGGTCTATTTCAACTGCAAGGGCTTCCCCTCCATCAACTGCCAGGTTGTGTGTGATGCCCAGGGCATAATACTGAATGTGTGTGCTGGCTGCCCTGGAAGTTACCATGATTCCCATATCTGGCATCTGACACAACTGTACCAGACATTTGCCAATGGGGAAAGCCCACATGGTCACCTAGTGGGGGATGCTGGCTATGCACTGGAGCCGTGGCTGATGACACCCATCAGAAACACACACACACCTGAAAAGGAAGACCATAATGAGGCATACGTGCAAACATGAAATGTAATCGAGCAAGTGTTTGGCCTGCTCAAGTCACGGTTCCGGTGCCTGGACACATCTGGTGGAGCCTTGCAGTACTCATCAACTACATGTACCCAAATTGTCATGGTATGTGCTATGCTACATAATATGATCCTGTGAAAACAGCTGCAGCAGGACCAGCATAGGCCCGGGTCAAACAGCCCCCCACCATTGCCAAGGCCATCACAGGCAGAGCGTGACTCAGAGGAGGAACAACCTGAGCCTGCCCCAGTAGGCAGAAGGAGGTGTGCCCAGTATGCTTTGGCCTTGGCAAAGAGGCAACGCATAGCACATACACTGGCTCAGTAGGAACTCTGGAAATTATACCTCTCTCTCTGACTCGCACATATAGTAAAAGGGATGCCTAGCTTGACACTACATGTTTTCAAACATGTATAGGGAGTGTAGTATGTGCATCCGACATAGGCAGCCCTGCAGCACCACCTGAGGCATGATTGCCATGTGTTAAGCAATATAAAGCAGTGCTAAACAGCATTTACCACCATGTAGTATATGTAAACAAAATCGCACACACCAACTAGCACAACTGTGGTCAATGTTGAGTAATATTGGGCAATGTCCGGCAATGTTGGTTAATATTGAGCAATGTCGGACAAGCTTGGTCTAAGTAGGGCATAGCTGAACAAAAGCCAACATGCTCATATTTGCTCTACTGGCCCTTAAGCAGTCTGGTCTGCTCAGTATGAAAATATAAAGCAGTGATGGGCCTCAAATCCAGGATACTGGGTACTATAGTCATAGTACTGAACCACTAAACCATGACACTATTGCAGTGGTCAGCCTGTATGAAGAAATGTTGATAAGTCTATGCAAAGTATCTCACGGAAACCCTGCAGGCACAGCATAATCCCTGTCGGGTTATGACACAAAGGTGAGTCCTGCAGTAAGAATAGAACCTGACTTTCAGCACACACAGTATAAATGTTAATATTGGTCATGTTCACACACATCAACAAATGTAGTGGACCTCAGACAGCAACATACTGAAAGGTCACACTGGGCATGCTCACACACTTGAATAAATGAGACAAATGTCAGGCAACAAAACACTGAAAGTCCGAACTGGGCATGCTCTCACACTTAGGCCATGTCTGAGTACAGCAGTGGGCCACACATATCGGGCAGTTGCATGTGTTAACCCAGGAACCTCTCACTATTCAGCAATCCGCCCTGTGCACACAGTTATATGACAACAAACACATATATAATATAGTGGAACCCTGTCATAATCAAATATGTTCTGCAGATACCTAAGTTGCTCATAGAAAGTGGGAAAGCAAAGATGATAAAAACCTGCAATCAGTATCATCAATAAACATTGTGCATCCCGAACATTAGCATAGGTTCAGAGGTTGATACTAGGCTATCTGTCCTAGGGCATGTACAAGCCTAGCCAGAGTGTGTTTGGCTTTCGCAACCCTGTCATATTAGTACACTGTGCCTGTGAATAGTAGGTCACACAAGATAACCCATTTACATTTAGTCTATTGTGCCTCTGTCTAGCAGGGACACAGAAGATATCCCAGGGGTAAACATACTAACACCCATCCACTTGTCAAGATGTCTCCTGTAGGTGGGCAGTGGGTGGCTCTGCCTATGTGAAACCGGGATTACATGCCGGAGTGAGTGGAGCCTCTGGGATAAGAATCTGTCCCTCCAGCATGTCCTATTAACATCTGTGCTGAGGTTTATGTCGCTAGAGTGTGTGGCTCCAAGGGATTCGGATATCCTGAGGTGGAGCATGTGCATTAATTTTCGGTTGGACATTTCCTTAAACAACAGGCACACATCACTTCCGAGTAGGCGGTAAGCGACTGAGTAGAGCTGGAGTTACTGTATCTGAACTGTGCAGGGCATCTGTGTGAGTCCCTAGATCTGCTTGTTGAGGAACTTTTGTGGCCATTACAGTTGCTGCAGGTGTCAGGTAAGGTACATCCCAAATGGGGCATTGTAACCAAGCATGGTCGTGATGAGTATAGGGGCACAATGACCTCACTTGATCTAGATGTGAAACCATATGGGATAAGGTGAGCTATATAGAAGGTCTGTCTAACCACTTTGGCAATGTGATTGTCAAAGGCGAGAGTACGAACAAGTCGTGTCCCCAAACCCCTAACAACTCCTACCGTATGTAATGGATTACCACCTAGGTTGTAATGTGTGGGCATGTTGTTATTCCCAAAGGGGATGACTATGCATCTAATGGCATTTAGCTGTAGGCCATGGCTCTGGCAGCAGTCATCCATCTCTGTGAGACCCTGTTTGAGTATGCATGTGCCAGCTGGAGAGTTGAATATGGCAGCCAGTTTGCAGTCATCTGTGAACATGGTCAGCCATATTCCTCCTGTGTTAGCCTGTACGTCAGAGAAATATATACTAAACAAGAGAGGTCCCAGGACTGAGCCTTGTGGGATGCTACGTGTAACTGGTGTATAGTCAGACATGACACCTGCAATACTGACCATGTGGGTGCT
Source organism: Protopterus annectens (assembly GCF_019279795.1). Taxonomy (NCBI): domain Eukaryota; kingdom Metazoa; phylum Chordata; order Ceratodontiformes; family Protopteridae; genus Protopterus; species Protopterus annectens. Next base: position 50,880,188 of record NC_056731.1, on the reverse strand, counting down.
ATCCCTGATCCAGTTAGCAATCCATCTTGTGAGATATGTGTTGATATTGACGCTGGTGAGCCTGTGTATAATGGCTGAGTGGGGTATTGTGTTGAAGGGTTTTGCAAGGTCCAGGTAGGCTGTGTGGACAACCTTCCCTACGTCTATGGACCTGGTAACTGTTTAAAGAATACAAACAGGTTCAAGAGGCAAGATCTGCCCACAACAAAGCTGAAATGTGTAGGACCCAGTGTCTGTAGGTTCCCTATGTCTATGTGTATGAGTTCCATGACAATACGCTCCATAGCTTTGCAGAACAGGCTAGTTAGGCTTATATGGTGATATTGTCCGGGGTCCATTGTGCACCACCTCTGTGGAGCGGGACCACTGTCACTGTATGCCATTCCTTGGGTACATATCCTGTAGTAACTCTGATACTGAACAGTGACTTAATGTGAGGGTTACGTTCATCATGAAGCTTGTGTAAGACGCAGGCCAGGACACCGTCTGGTCCCATTGATGCTGTGTTGTCTGCTTTGGGGAGGGCAGCACTCACCTGTTCATTTGTGATGTCAGGGAGGTTACACTCTGTTGGGATGGACAGTTGCTCCTTAGGGGGGATGGGGGGAGACATCTGCACTGAACCTGTTTGCCAGGATGTTGGCTATGTCTGTGGGTTCAGGGTATGTTTAGTCAGTATACAGTAACTCACAGCATATCAGTGAGTGTCTACCCAGGTTCCTGACATAACTAAAGAAGGCCTTGTGATTGTCCTAAGAGTCTGGTGCAATTGTCCGTTAGAAGCGGACCTTAGATTAATTCATGAGTTATCGTAGCTTTCTACTAGTACAGATCACAGATGCCTTCCTTGTCTGGGATTGTGCTCTATCATGTAGTAGCCTCCTCCTTTCATTGTATAGCTTATTAATGGCCGGGGTCCACCAGACAGGTCCCCTGCCATTGGAGGAGTGAGTCTTGTTGTTATTTGGGATAGCACCATCCATGCAGTCCACTAGGTGTCCATAGAAAGCGTTTGTAAAGGATTCAGCGGTCTGAGCCGTATTTATCACTGTCCCAGGGTCTTTGAAGGATGCCACCTTGGTTTGGAGAAGTGTGACATTTGTTTCTGAAAAGTTCACCAAGATTACCTACGATGGGTGTGGGGACGGGATATGGATGTCCAGTGAGATAAATGTATGGTCTGACCTTACCAATGAGGGGTATACCTCTGGTGTGGAACATAGAGTCTCCATGTTGGTGATGATCAGGTCCAATATGTTTTCCGCTCTTGTGGGTGTGGTGACCAGTTGTGTCATAGCATTTGAGTTTACAAATAGTAGAAACTGTTGGGTGAGGGTGTTGGGGCTTGAGTAGTATCCCCAGTCAATGTTTGGGTATTTGAAGTCATCCAATATAATGGTGTTTGGGGAGACCTTCATATTCTTCAGTGTTTCCAGGAAAGCCGAGTGTGGTTCCTGAGTTTGGGAGGGTGGTCTGTAGCAGGCTACGAACTTTAAGTCAGTTTTGCACACTGTTAGTTGCACATATATGGTCTGCAATGCTTTGTGCAGTGCTACTAACCTGGAGGTGTGTGTATCTGTGATATATATGGATACTTCCCCTATTTGTGTTGTCCGTTCTGAGTCTTGTGGTCAGAAAGCATGGTATGAAGTATAACCTGGTACTGCTGGTGTGCATTTGGGAGCCTGAACCAGGTGTCTGTTACTGCACAGATATCGATATTCTCCATACTGAGGAGAGTCCTGAGTGGGTGCATTTTGAGGGTAACACATCTGGTGTTGAGCAGCATTACCCTTAGTGTCTTTTACCCTGTAATGTCTATGGAGGTGGGTTTGTCTTTTGAGCCTCGCTTAAAAAAGGCACTATGGGGGTGGCAAGAGCCTTAGCCAGTATTCGAAAGTCCAAGGGTGACAGGTGCAAGCTGTCCATAGCCAAGCTATGTGGCATGTCGAGCATGTCACCCCAGGCTGACAGACACTGGATCCCCTTTGAATGACACAAATATGTTAGCCAGCTGTTAAAAGTGATCATTTTGTCTGTATACTGTGACATCATTCTTGGTGATTGTAAGATGCTACACAAGGTCAGGGTCATACTGGCCTGGGCTACATGATCAGAGAGTTCCTCTATGTATCATGTCATGTGGTCCAGGGAGGAACATCTGAGGTTATTCGCACCAGCATGGACAATGATGGAGCCATTTCTGTACTTGCTTTGGAGTGACCTCAGTGCATGTGTTATGTGGCAGATCCTGGCACCTGACAGACAGCTCAAAGTGACCATCCCCTTATTTGGCCTGGTGAGTGGGACGTCAGTGTGCCTGACAATAAGTGTCACCTATTACAAGTGTATTAGGTGTGTTGTTTAGCCCTAAATGCAGTGACTGTGTGGCACACTGACTTTGTGAACTATGTGATATGTGGGTATTGTAGTGGGGTAGCAGTTGTTTGTGTGTCTGCTTTGGAGGTCTCTGCTGCTTAGGCAGAGTTTATTTAGAGCCTCTGAGTATGTTTATGTGTGATAATGTTGTTTGATTGCTGTCGCTATAGGTCTATGTGAGACTGGATTTGTGGTGTGTGTGGTTACCTTCACCACCTGATAGACTGTGCCAGTCATGGGTCGAGAGAGCTCAGCCTCCTGTATGTCTATATAGTTGCATCTCTCACATATATCTGTGTTTGTTGGGAGGAGGAGTGGGTTGTCAGTGTACATAAGGCAGTTGTGACATTGTGTCAAAATTCCAATATTCACCAGCTGGACTGGAGAGTACACACGAAACCGACCTCTGGACATGCCAGGATATTATGATGACATACTCTGTTGACTGATCACAAAGGATCAGTAGGGTGTTAAGTGTGTAAAAGAGTATAACAGGAGTTTAGTGCTCAGGTTTTTCGGTGTTTTGTAAAGAGTAGCTGCGAAGGAGTCCAGACTGAAACATGACACCTCCTTCAGCTATGTCATAAATAGCAATGTACACTCATATATATCCTGAGTCAGGGCCAACTGTACCTGACTGACAATGCCGACATCCTGTCAGACAGGCCCATATATACATACCCACCTCCCACTGATGAAAGGCCCTATCATCATACCAGGAGATATCACATGTAGAATGGGTAAACAGCTCCCCCCAAAGCCAAAAGCATGGCAGCAATTGGATTACATTGTTTCCCCTATATGTGTCATGAGTGAACTACAGAACAAACAGGCCCTGCACCTGAACAGTCTGTTGAGCCTCACCCTCTCCACAGGATCTGAAACCGTTGAATGTGTTACAGCAACATATGGCACTCCCCACAAGTGTTGGTGCACAACGCACCATGGGAAGTATAGTCCAATAAGCCTATGAAGTCTGATCTGCAAGGCCATGGAGTCGATCATGACTGAAGTCATAAACAGAGCTATTGGAAGCTGACAAACACACAACCCTACCAACTGTGGTATGTTTATGGGCAGATCATGGTTCCCAAACATGCTAGACTGTTTGCAAGGCAGCCACCCAGGACATACATCACTGAATGGAGCTACACATGTCCCACATAGACTTTGAATAGCCCTTTATCAACATCCCAGACACATGTCGTATCCACAAAATCAACAATCTGTGCATTAATATGTGTTGTCATATGAAGGAATGGCAATTTGTCCACAGATAGATCACACAAGCTAAGAATTGTGGGTTCCTGTTCAAGCTGTTAACACCTGCTGACCCACATGGTTCATTCCTGGGATTGCAGAAAACAAAGTGTACACACATTACCATGTCCAGTCTAATGATGTCAGCATCCTACAAATACAGCAGGAGAGAAAAAGCCACCCAGTAAAGCATATAGCGCGTCGTGTTAATGTGTATCTCTCTAGTATCATAACATAGTTAGGTAGGGGTTAGAAAACTGCAATTGCTGACTGTGTGTGTGTGTTTCCTTTGAGAGGAGTGCCCTTTTTGGAGACTGGGAAAACACATTAAAAGAGGTACAATCCTCTTTGGAAAGTGTGCTGATGTCAGCATCCTGCAAATATAGCAGGAGAAAACAAAACACCCAATAAAGCATATAGTGCATTGTGTTAATGCATGTCTCTCTAGTATCATAGGTGCATAGGTTCATAGATTAGTACTAGGCTAACTGCTCTTGTGAGCCATTTCAAGCCTAGCCAATTATCCCTTGTGAGACTCCAACCCTGAACCTTGTGTTTGTAAGGCAAACACCTTAACCATTAGGCCACCCTCATAGCTAGGTAGGGATTTGAATCCTGCAAATGCTGACTGTGTGTGGGGGGTGTATGTGTGTGAATACTTTTGAGAGGAGTGCCCTTTTTGGAGACTGGGAAAACACATTAAAAGAGGTACAATCCTCTTTGCAAAGTCTGCTGATGTCAGCATCCCACAAATATAGCAGGAGAAAACAAAACACACAGTAAAGCATATAGCGCGTTGTGTTAATGCATATCACTCTAGTACCATAACATAGTTAGGTAGAGATTTGAATCCTGCAAATGCTGACTGTGTGGGGGATGGTGTATGTGCGTGAATACCTTTGAGAGGAGTGCCCTTTTTGGAGACTGGGAAAACACATTAAAAGAGGTACAATCCTCTTTGGAAAGTGTGCTGATGTCAGCATCCTACAAATATAGCAGGAGAAAGCAAAACACCCAGTAAAGCATAGAGCACGTTGTGTTAATGCATATCTCTCTAGTATCATAACATATTTAGGTAGGGATTTGAATCCTGCAAATGCTGACTGTGTGGGGGTGGTGTATGTGTGTGAATACCTTTGAGAGGAGAGGCCTTTTTGGAGACTGGGAAAACAGATTAAAAGAGGTACAATCCTCTTTGGAAAGTGTGCTGATGACAGCATCCTACAAATATAGCAGGAGAAAACAAAACACCCAGTAAAGCATATGGTGCATTGTGTTAATGCATATCTCTCTAGTATCATAACATATTTAGGTAGGGATTTGAATCCTGCAAACGCTAACTGTGTGGGGGGTGATGTATGTGTGTGAATACATTTGAGAGGAGTGCCCTTTTTGGAGACTGGGAAAATACATTAAAAGAGGTACAATCCTCTTTAGAAAGTGTGCTGATGTCAGCATCCTACAAATATAGCAGGAGAAAACAAAACACCCAGTAAAGCATATAGCGTGTTGGGTTAATGCATATCTCTCTAGTATCATAACATATTTAGGTAGGGATTTGAATCCTGCAAACGCTGACTGTGTGGGGGTGGTGTATGTGTGTGAATACCTTTGAGAGGAGTGCCCTTTCTGGAGACTGGGAAAACACATTAAAAGAGGTACAATCCTCTTTGGAAAGTGTGCTGATGTCAGCATCCTACAAATATAGCAGGAGAAAACAAAACACCCAGTAAAGCATATAGCTTGTTGTGTTAATGCATATCTCTCTAGTATCATAACATATTTAGGTAGGGATTTGAATCCTGCAAATGCTGACTGTGTGGGGGTGGTGTATGTGTGTGAATACCTTTGAGAGGAGAGGCCTTTTTGGAGACTGGGAAAACAGATTAAAAGAGGTACAATCCTCTTTGGAAAGTGTGCTGATGTCAGCATCCTACAAATATAGCAGGAGAAAACAAAACACCCAGTAAAGCATATGGTGCATTGTGTTAATGCATATCTCTCTAGTATCATAACATAGTTAGGTAGGGATTTGAATCCTGCAAACGCTGACTGTATGGGGGTGTGGTGTATGTGTGTGAATACCTTTGAAAGGAGTGCCCTTTTTGGAGACTGGGAAAACACATTAAAAGAGGTACAATCCTTTCTGGAAAGTGTGCTGATGTCAGCATCCTACAAATATAGCAGGAGAAAACAAAACACCCAGTAAAGCATATAGCGCATTGTGTTAATGCATACCTCTCTAGTATCATAACATAGTTAGGTTGGGATTTGAATCCTGCAAACGCTAACTGTGTGGGGGTGGTGTATGTGTGTGAATACTTTTGCGAGGAGTGCCCTTTTTGGAGACTGGGAAAACACATTAAAAGAGGTACAATCCTCTTTGGAAAGTGTGCTGATGTCAGCATCCTACAAATATAGCAGGAGAAAACAAAACACCCACTAAAGCATATAGCGCATTGTGTTAATTTATATCTCCCTAGTATCATAACATAGTTAGGAAGGGATTTGAATCCTGCAAACGCTGACTGTGTGTGTGGGGGGGTGTATGTGTGTGAATACCTTTGAGAGGAGTGCCCTTTTTGGAGACTGGGAAAACACATTAAAAGAGGTACAATCCTCTTTGGAAAGTGTGCTGATGTCAGCATCCTACAAATATAGCAGGAGAAAACAAAACACCCAGTAAAGCATAGAGCGCGTTGTGTTAATGCATATCTCTCTAGTATCATAACATATTTAGGTAGGGATTTGAATCCTGCAAATGCTGACTGTGTGTGTGGGGGGGGGTGTATGTGTGCGAATACCTTTGAGAGGAGAGGCCTTTTTGGAGACTGGGAAAACAGATTAAAAGAGGTACAATCCTTTTTGGAAAGTGTGCTGATGTCAGCATCCTACAAATATAGCAGGAGAAAACAAAACACCCAGTAAAGCATATGGTGCATTGTGTTAATGCATATCTCTCTAGTATCATAACATAGTTAGGTAGGGATTTGAATCCTGCAAACGCTGACTGTATGGGGGTGTGGTGTATGTGTGTGAATACCTTTGAGAGGAGTGCCCTTTTTGGAGACTGGGAAAACACATTAAAAGAGGTACAATCCTTTCTAGAAAGTGTGCTGATGTCAGCATCCTATAAATATAGCAGGAGGAAACAAAACACCCAGTAAAGCATATAGCGCATTGTGTTAATGCATACCTCTCTAGTATCATAACATAGTTAGGTTGGGATTTGAATCCTGCAAACACTAACTGTGTGGGGGTGGTGTATGTGTGTGAATACTTTTGCGAGGAGTGCCCTTTTTGGAGACTGGGAAAACACATTAAAAGAGGTACAATCCTCTTTGGAAAGTGTGCTGATGTCAGCATCCTAGAAATATAGCAGGAGAAAACAAAACACCCAGTAAAGCTTATAGCACGTTGCGTTAATGCATATCTCTCTAGTATCATATCATAGTTAGGTAAAGATTTGAATCTTGCAAACATTGACTGTGTGGGGGGAGTGTATGTGTGTGAATACCTTAGAGAAGAGTGCCCTTTTTGGAGACTGGGAAAACACATTAAAAGAGGTACAATCCTCTTTGGAAAGTGTGCTGATGTCAGCATCCTACAAATATAGCAGGAGAAAACAAAACACCCAATAATGCATGTAGCGCATTGTGTTAATGCATATCTTTCTAGTATCATAACATAGTTAGGTAGGGGTTTGAATCCTGCAAACACTGACTGTGTCGGGGGGTGGTATATGTGTGTGAATACCTTTAAAATGAGTGCCCTTTTTGGAGACTGGGAAAACACACTAAAAGAAGTACAATCCTATTTGGAAAGTGTGCTGATGTCAGCATCCTAGAAATATAGCAGGAGAAAGCAAAACACCCAGTAAAAGCATATAGCATGTTGCATTAATGCATATTTCTCTAGTATCATAACATAGTTAGGTAGGGATTTGAATCCTGCAAACGCTGACTGTGTGGGGGGGGGGGATGTATGTGTGTGAATACCTTTGGGAGTAGTGTCCTTTTTGGAGACTGGGAAAACACATTAAAAGAGGTACAATCCTCTTTGGAAAGTGTGCTGATGTCAGCATCCTACAAATATAGCAGGAGAAAACAAAACACCCAGTAAAGCATATAGCGCGTTGTGTTAATACATATCTCTCTAATATCATAACATATTTAGGAAGGGATTTGAATCCTGCAAACACTGACTGTGTGGGGGGGTGGTGTATGTGTGTGAATACCTTTGAAATGAGTGCCCTTTTTGGAGACTGGGAAAACACACTAAAAGAAGTACAATCCTCTTTGGAAAGTGTGCTGATGTCAGCATCCTACAAATATAGCAGGAGAAAACAAAACACCCAGTAAAGCATATAGCGCGTTGTGTTAATACATATCTCTCTAATATCATAACATATTTAGGAAGGGATTTGAATCCTGCAAACACTGACTGTGTGGGGGGTGTATGTGTGTGAATACCTTTGAGAGGAGTGCCCTTTTTGGAGACTGGGAAAACACATTAAAAGAGGTACAATCCTCTTTGGAATGTGTGCTGATGTCAGCATCCTACAAATATAGCAGGAGAAAACAAAACACCCAGTAAACATATAGCACGTTGTGTTAATGCATATCTCTCTAGTATCATAACATAGTTAGGTAGGGATTTGAATCCTGCAAACGCTGACTGTGTGATGGGGGTGTATGTGTGGGAATACCTTTGAGAGGAGTGCTCTTTTTGGAGACTGGGAAAACACATTAAAAGAGGTACATTCCTCTTTGGAAAGTGCTGATGTCAGCATCCTACAAATATAGCAGGAGAAAACAAAACACCCGATAAAGCATATAGCGCATTGTGTTAATGCGTATCTCACTAGTATCATAACATAGTCAAGTAGGGGTTTGAATCCTGCAATTGCTGAGTGTGTGTGTGTGTGTGTGTGTGTGTGTGTGTGTGTGTGTGTGTGTGTGTGTGTGTGTGACACTGTTGATCAATGCATTGTGGGTTTTGCTTTTACTATGGTATGACATATCAGGATTAAAACAGTATGTGCATTGCACACATCAGGTATCTGTGTGGCAAATAAATATATGTACATGTGACCTCGATTAGTACATAGGTGTGAAGCCTGCATAATACATGAATACATTTGTTTCCTTTGACAGATTGTGCCGCTGCTTCTCAAATCATAGGTCACATATGTATGTATGTGACAAGGCCGGCCACTGTAGTGATCTGTGGCCAAGGTCATCTGTGCCACACACACCCATGACAGATACTATAGAGTAGTGTGAGTGATGGTACATGCCTGGGGTATATGTCAGACATGTTCATACACAACAATGCCTGGCAATAATGGACAGTCATTATAGGTGTACAACAGCCTTGTGGATATGCATACAGGCCCCTAATGTCTTATGTGATACACCGAGGGACTCCACAATACCTCTGGATATGTGGATACCAAGGGACAGATGACATAACACTTGGCTGTATGTACACATTGCTGCCCAACATACAAGTTGGGGGCTACCACCTATGTGGTACTGTCGGGATAGTATGTATAGTAAATGTGGATGACTATGCTATAGTTGGCTTAGAGCTATACAGCATGTGTCAGACAACAGGTATCTGTCTGCATGATACCCTTGTGTAGGATATGTGTCCCATCCACAGAATGCATTGTAGGCCAATGTATGCATCTACAGATGTGGATGGACATATCCCTATTGTGTTTGCATGTACCTAAAAGGGCTATATGGCAAACAGGTGTGGTCCCAGGAATGGGTGATGGTCAATACCACTGGTTACTGTTATAGTATGGTACCGGAAGGATCCAACTGTTACTGAGTTCCCCACATCTGTGTGTCAGTTGTCAAGACATCATCTAATGATTGGTTATGTTCAAGCTGTTGAGGTTGTGTATACTACCAGAATGCAAAACATTGACAGATATTAACAGTATCACCCACAGCATAGTGTCAAACCATGTCATACACACACGTGTACCCATGTTAGAACATATCTGTAGTAGAATGCATACCGGCCATCGAGAGATACTATGAGATGTTAACAATCTGTAATACAGGGTATGTCACATGTCCCATGTGTCCACTATGTATGTACATGCAGACAGTGCACACCCACCATGTTCACAGATGTACACCTGCTAATCTGTACTGCACACATCACACACGTACTGTCCACACACTGACACATGCTGGCAACACTATACACTTCAGCCACGTGGCACATGGGCGGACTATACATACTCAGACTTAACACTGGTGTAAACATTGCTACATTCACAGTCATAGCTTTGATGCATCATGCCTGCTCAGATATACCTACAAGGATATCATTACACTTTCCTGTTGACAACATGCTAATATTGCTACACTGATATAATGTCACCCTGTGCATCAGCACCATGTTAGCCTGTTCATGCATCAATGTTACAGATGACAGGAGGTGGCACAGGTGTCATCATATGCACAGGGTGTGTTGTTGGTTTGCCAGAGCCAGACACTGACTCATTCAATCGACATGTGTGTGTGTGTGTGTGTGTGTGTGTGTGTGTGTGTGTGTGTGTGAGGGACAACAGTACAGCATGGGCCAATGTTGATGCAATGTGTTTGTGTATGTGTGAGCCCTAGTTGTTTGGTTAATGTGTGTGCATCTGCATGCACACAGCTCTACCATGTGGCTGCCATGTCCCTGCTGGGACTGGCCAGAGCCACGTGCACATGGTCTACTAGGATGGTCAATCAACAGGCCAGCCCCAGCATTGCTGGGGTTGGTACTGCCACTACAGGAGCGGCTGTGATCTGTGGGCCATCCGTGATGACTGCCAGCGGTTGATGTTGCTGGCATACATCCGCGTTGACGTCTCAACCATCCCGTATGGTCCTGGCTCATGGAAAACACATTGTGGAGGGCATCTAATGTCTCCCCCCAACGTTAATCAATGACCTCGGTGTAATTCCGGATGGCACCAGCAAGGTCACGGATGCTGTCATTGATAGCAGTGTAATGGGCCCTTTGTACCCTTAGTCCCTGTCTGGTGTACTGTTCCATACTTGCCTGTGCCTGCATTACAGCCTGGAACATACTTGAGGTCGTAAGACCTGTGGGGGCATGTCTGCCAGGGGCATTACGACCAGCAGTGCTCCCATGAGAACCCCTGGACATCCGCCTATGTGGTACCATTCCAGTAATCTGGGTGTGGCTGCTGTGAGGGGATGCAAGTGCCATGGATACCACACTATCCTGGTCAATGCCAACTGTATGCTGTCCCTCGGCTAAGGCCATTGGTGATGAGGGATGTATTGGCAGTATGAGTGTGCACATAGATGGGGTGGAAAGCTGTGTACTGTCGATTGGTGGACCAATGACAGACCCTGTCAAACCTGCTTGTGCCACAATACATGTCTCATCATCTCCACTATTTGTGGCAGTGACTTCAGGTTCCCTGCTGCATTCACATTCAGCCAACCCAACCTCAGCACCTGTGAGAGGAAGACAGGAAACACACTTTACAATCTGTACATGATGTTAGCACACATGAACACGTGCACACATGAACATATGCACACATGCATACATGCACACATGAACACATGCGCACATGCGCACATGCACACATGCACACATGCACACATGAACACATGAACACATGAACACATGAACACATGCACACAAATACACTCCTCACTACAGCAGATACACACACACACACACACACACACCAGCAATCCAACACATACTCAATAGTGGGTGGAGGTGGGTGACAGTATCACAAGGCAAACAGACACCTCACACATGTCAGCATGCAGAATATGTGTTGCTCAAGACCATGCAGTGCGAGTGTAGATGGCCCTAGTTAATAACAGTATACATGGCTTTGATGCATGTGTGTAGTTGTTCAGTGATTGGCTACACCTGGAACACAATGTGTACATGGACACAACATTGCTGTGCAAGTATTATCAGCTCTGCAATGTCCTGTGCACCATCACTCAAAGGTATACATACCATGGCTGCATGTGTTATCTGTGTGACTATGCCTATCCAATGTGCAGTACGGTGTTGCCACAAGTGTGTCTGATGCTCTGTGTATTGCATGTCATTGAGGCAGCTACTGACATTACTGAGCTGTGCAACATCTTACAGCAAACATGCACAGCATGCATTATGCGTAGGTGTGTTATGTGTACATGGCCTACACCTCACCTATGACATGCACATTTCATTACCAATATTGCAGTTATACCACATTCACCAGCATGGATCGTCTGCCCTGCTGTCACACCAGAGGGCCTACAAGGATTTGAGAGAGTACGTCAGTGGCCATAACTGTGGCATTGCTACTGTGGGTTTGCTAAACTACAGTAGAACAACAGTCGACAGTCACATGTGTACAGATAATATTCCAAATATCAGTATTGCACAACACTAGGCAGCACAACTGCTAAACACACAGTACACATCTCATGTATACATATTCTAACAATACAGGTAAATATAGTCTACAGATAGGGCATGTTACCTGCACGCTCCATGTCAACATGCTGGGTGGCTCCGGCCTCCATGATGACACATGTCTGTGGCAGATGCTGTTGTTGTCCAGGAGCCACCACGCTTAGGAGTAGCTCCTCCACTCTGGTGAGGGGGGGATGTATGGCCACCCACCACCTGTGGCAAGCTGTTGTCTATGGATATCAGACGCATGCCGCCAGACATGTCTAATTAAATCACTGCAGTGATGGAGTACCTGCTCATATGTCCGGTTATGCATGCCTATGTCATTTACCCGATGAACAAGATCTTGCCACAGTGCAGTCCGCTCATGCTGGTGCTGGCTGCTTCTGGAAAACAGCAGTGAGTAGTGCTACACCAGGCTGTGGTGGATTACCTCTTCCTCCGCTGCTGTGTAACAAGGGTTACGTTGGTGGGCCATCAGTCTGAAAGAGAAATGAACAATATGTGTGAGCGAGTCCTGTGGCACCGTTTATACCCTTACCCACAGATATCACTTCACTGCCATATATACCATCCATTTGTCTGTCAGAGGATACACACGTTTAATACCACATATTGGTTCTCAGGCCACAACTGACTAACAGTGCCTGGCACACTCTATATATCAAACCACTATACAACAGTACCCGGCACACTGTTTGTGACACAATGCACAACCTCAACACAGGGGTATATATCATGCTAATGCATGAACAAAGATGTCATCCATTGCAATGAATGTAAAGTACAGCTACAGTAGTACAGTAAACCACCCTAGTCGTTGATGCCATACCCCTGCCTAACATATGTGCACATTTGTTAATATAGGTGGCATACTGCTGTAACAGAGTATATATGTTGCTAGATACACACGTATATCCTGTAACACACATATGATTGCGGGCATGGTACAGGCATAATTGCACACACATCAGACAAACATACAACACACTACTGTATGCCAACACAGATGAGCTTTACCTGTGTACCATACAGTACTGTGTGCCACTACTTACAAACTCTTATGCCTGAGGTATGTACGCTGTACAGACTACAGGAAACACACAAGACAGTGTTTCCAAGCAATGTGAACATACACCATACTGTGCTGTTTAGGCCTACAGCTTCAGGTAGTACTACAGTTCATATGGGAGTTGGATTCACCAGCAGTACCACTCACTAAGCATACATTTATTGCTTTAGCCTACAATGGGACACCGCAGTCATCAATAAGGAACTACATCACAACATATGCCATACTACTATGTCTGCCTAGCAATAACATACACATCTTTTGCTGGCCTCATAGCTAGGACAGACACTACCATGTCAGATACAACTTCACACTAAGCTATTACACCTTTACAGACCTTGCACATATCCAGAGTTACACTCATTCAACCTCACATAGCAGGTATTGCATTGAGTACATGTGTGAGTACATAGTGTCATTGGTAGGTAATATGCTATTGGCCCTAGGGCCTACAGCAGCCTAGCCATATGCTACCCTGGCCTTTGCCACACATGTACTTTGATTTCACTTGCCCCTGTCAACTAGAACCACAGAGGTGACTCCTGGGGTGTATTACCTATCTCCCAAACAATCATCAAGGGTATTTATGACAACTGCTAATGAGGAGCCTTGTTTGCTATTGCTAGGTGGTTTATTCCAGGGTATGGCATATTTCTGAGATAGGAACCTATCCCTCCAGCATGTGCTGTTTAGTGAGCTGATGAGATTTAGGGCCCTCAAGCGTGTAGCCCAGAGGGATTGTGATATGTTGCCATGTTGGTTGTCACACAACTATGGGTGTGACATACCTCTGTATGTCCGGCAGAGGTCACCTCTGTGTGGGTAGTATGCAATACAGTCTAGCTGTGGTTTTGTGAGTCAGTCTGCATAGGGCATCTGTTTGAGGCCAGTATTACCCTTTGTGAGGTATGTCTGTGGCCTTTCCACTTGCTGTAGTTGTCATGTGAGGTACATACCACATGGGGCATTGTAATGAGTAGAGGGTAACACTGACCTATATTTTCCTAGATGAGACACCTGTTGTGATGACATGTACCACATAGACAGATTACAAGTCTAATGTGGCACTGTCTTTATCAAAGGGGAAGCTACTGTACACCTGTGTCCCATATTCCCTTATCACACCGTCAGTGTTAGGTAGGTTTCTACCTATGTGGTAGTTAATGGGTACAGTGTTTTGGAAAGGAGGGATGGCACAGCAGTATCGACACCTGTCTACAGTCCATGCCTTGGTCACTACACACCTGTTGCGGTACATATGACCCCGTGTCTCTCTCTCTCTCTCTCTCTCTATATATATATCTATATATAGATAGATATATATATATATATATATATATATATATATATATATGTGTGTGTGTGTGTGTGTGTGTGTGTGAGTGTGTATATATATATATATATATATATATATATATATATATATATATATATATATATATATACATATCTATACACATACATGTACACATCCATTGCTGTACATATAGAAGTACATATAGGCACATGTACAGTCCACCTTTCATGGTGGGGATATCACTTATGCAACAGTTGTGAGATGTACAGTTATGTGATTACATTGCACAGTGTTGTGCAGAATGCATTTTGGTGTCCTCAGCCCATGTAGCTTTAGTAGGCCTCACTGGCTGTAACACAGCAGATCTGACAAATCAGTCCCACAGTGTTTAACCACCACATGACATATATCAGCACTGCATGTTGTTTTCTATACCACACACTACAACCTACATAGATATATGCACATAACAGCCTCAAACAACATATATGTGTCCACCCTTCACTAACAGTTGCAGTATGTCCCTTGCACTATGCACATGTGCAGATACAGATAGATACATAATGCTGCCACATATGGATGATTTACAGTGTGTAGAGTACTCTTCAGGAACATCTACTACATGCCGGTACATACATATGAGTTACTTACCTTACTTTTGCATTTCTCTGCTCCGTCTGTTGTTACTGTTTTGTTGTTTATTTTTATTTATTTTTTTGTTCTGGTTGTTTTGTTTGGGTTTTCTCTGTCTGTTTCTGTTTCTGTCTCTTTCATCTGTGTCTCTGTCTGTGTCTCAGTCTCTCTCTCACTCTCGCTCTCTGTCTCTCTGTTCCTGCAATGATATTATTGCATGTGTGGACAGCAGGTACAGCCTGCTTTTCTAGGTATCTGCACATGTGCATGTGACAGCCTCTGCACCAATTGATGCCCACCATTAAGTAATTGCATGCAGCCTGCTGTGTGGTAATTGCAGTACTCACTGTGATTGCAGCCCACATCTATAAAATGCTAGGTTAGGTAGGCATAGCCCTTTCAGCTTTCCAAGGTGGGGCCCATGCTTGTTTGCTCTGGACACCGTTGTGTCAGTCAGAAGGTTGGTATATGTCTCTTATCTGAAGCTAGGGTTGTAGCCAGTGATATGCATGTTGTACTCAAACCTGAATGTTGCTGCTTCCAGTACACACTTCTCAATGTAGACATTTAATCACCCCTCCAAATGCTAACACAGGATACATGGGAGTATGTACTTTCTTTCTAAATTACACAATTAACTGCCATACAAATGTAGTTATTGCAATGTATTCCTGTGGCACATGCACTGTTTGTAAACTGCTATACTGTAATTATTAAGTTACTCACTTCTGAACAGTTTGCAGCCTGTTTGTGTTGACATTAGCACAGGCTGTTCAAGACAACTGGACATATTTCAGTATTGAGTATGCCTACCTACACTCTTGGTTTTGCCTAAATACACAGGTATGTCATACCTTTGGGTAGAGGTGCAGAACTGCAAAGAGCATTTTTTATTATCGTGTGAGGTTTATCTTGCTGAACATACAGGGTTGCTGTGTACCTGTTAGTCTATCAAGGCAAGTAGTCTGTCTGCATAGCTCCCACCTATGGACATATCCAGATGGTAGCTAGAGGTTAGCCTATTATTCTTTGTCTGTGCACCATACCAGTCTTTTCAGCACTGGCACAATGGCATTGTCACAGCTGGTTGCTAGCAGTACATGGCTAAATCCTGTGATATTTCTGTGTTGTACTCCTACATAAGGGCATGCTTGTGGAACTCCTTCCAGAGCTATTTGCAGAGTGTGTAACAGCAGGAATGCTGATATGCCTGTGTGTTTCTGCCTCTGCCTGGCCTCAGATACTCTCAGGTATATATTTGAACAGCCACAGTGAAAGGTACATATAAGTGAGATACACCTGTAATATATTAAAGACATATTTCAGTTGACACTTTCTTGGGAATCGGAGCATATGTATTACTACACCTTTTCTGACATGCAAGCAGTGTCGACTCTCACCTATTGACATTATTCACTAAGTGTGATTCCCCACTTTTCTGCCTAATGTTAGTACTTTTCAGAGTGATTCAGAGGGGCACAGCTAACATTTGTTTACAAATCAGGGACATCCCTTTAAAGCAGTCACAGATGGGGAGTCTGGCCTCTGCCCTATTCAACTTTGCCAGTGTTTATCCTGGTCTGATACTGTGTGGTGTTTGTAAGGTGCTACTGTAACATTATTCCCTGCTAGAATGGCTGGGTCTCTTTTCACAGTCATGTCATGCAATTCCACAACAACTGCTGGTAAAGACCCACAGAACAGGATTTGTGTTATGCCATTTCTAATTTCCATTTACATTCCCTCATAGTAATGCATGATATATTTATTTCAGCACCAAGTTATTTGTATATCTGCTGTGGCTTAGTTGTAATTCATGCAGTCTATTGTGTCAATGGTCTGGGGTTCGAGACTGTCAGAGTTTTTTTACTTTTGCTGCTGAGCAGAACAAGGGCCCTGACATAGAGTGACTAAGGCACTTTTAAGCAGTTGTAAGTGGGATTGCATGGGTTTGCGCGACACTTAGCAATGCTTAGCTAAGTGCACACATGCGCACACTCGCTTAAACCCACTAACTACTGCTTAAAAGTGCTTACTCCCGCTAACCCCTGCGCTAATTTCTTTGAAAGAAAAGAAAATGGGGAGATAGGAAAGTGGTGAAAAAGGGGGCACAAAGAAGGACAGACAGTAGGTAAACCAGCTCGGGATGTGCAGGACAGGTGTAGGGTAGGTCCATAGCTGCCCATTTCTTTACCAGCAACAGCTGTGCATATGCAATAAATTTGGAGTGAAATTTGAAACCTTCTACCCCTGTGAGAGGGGTGAGGACAACAAACTATGTTGTACTGCCAATTATAATTATCAGTTTACATGTCCAGCGGACATGTGTGAGAAATGGGCAGCTATGTATGGGGCGTAATTTTTTGTGTGGGTACAGATTGCCCTTTTTTTTTTCAGGTGAGAGTGGAAAGTGAGGTAGAGGAAGTAAGTATGTTTGGGGAGGTAGGTTGGGGAGGTAAACAGACAAGACAAACAAGATGCATACAGGGGCGGAGTATGACACATGGGGTGGGTAAACACAATTGACAGGGACGGATGTTTGGAAATCCCAAGCCTATGAGCCCACAGATGGTAACAGTGGAACTGAGATCCCCACCCATGGGCAGTCACCACTGCACCTTCACAGCCCCGAGGGTGGCTGTGCTGGGGGCTGCGTAGGACGGGCAGGCTCACCTGTGAGATGCGCTACTCTCGCCTCGAGCTGGTGTAGGGGATCAGCGACTGAACGCTGGATCTCCCTATGCACCACAACGCGGACCTTTCGAAGAGTGACAGGTGACCCTTCTCTGCCCACGCTTGCATGGGGGGGATGAGCCCCATCCACTGCAGCGCTTCCACCCGAAGGTGGCACAGACCAACGGAGGAGGGGTGCCCGGGCTGGGCACCGGACCTGCTAGTGCCAGGTGCACTCACCAGCTGAGGAGGGACAGGTGGGTCCGCTGGGACCGGCCTTCCCATACATTCTGTGATTAGGTGTGTTTAATTACAACATAAACAACAGCATTCAAGATTAGTTGTAACAGCATGCAGTAATAATCCCATTAACCCAATGCATCAAGGTTCCAACAGTTGAACAGCAAGCATAACACATGCATATATTGAATGACAGTGGACATTCCAACAGCATGCAGGGATAATTGGTAGCAACAGGCCACCATGATTGTGGTGTTTGAACAGGGCACATGCATCAAAGTGAATGCAGATATTTATAGAACAATAGGACATATGTCCCAACAAATGTTTGAGATTACACATACCCATTGAGGTGTGGAATTGCATGGTTTATGCACATACAGTAGGGTGTAGAAAAAAACCTCAATTAACATCTTATAAGTACTTTTAGTCTACACTACATTCCTAGTGACTGCAGGTGTATATCCCCTACATGTATTATTATACTTACCAACATGCTTTAGGTTGTGTAATGGGTTTGGCTAGTTCATTATATACCTGTCCTATATCTGGCATACTAACTGTCCAAGATGCAGATGTTACTGGTACATATCTTTTGCTTTTAATTATATTTCTTTATCTACATATCTGGATGTGTTCACATGACATTTTCAGTTCAATTTGTACATAACCCTGCATTTCTTGTAGCACACTCACATTTCTGGGGAACAAATTAACAAGTTACTCGTGTGCCAGATTTACTTATGCATGCCAGCCAGTCACTGACTGTTGAGGACTGTATATATGCTTCACAGATACTAGCACTTCCATCACCCACTTAAGATGGGACTGCTCAACTGTGGGTTGCCAGCAATTATTAAAACAGTACTATTTGTATAATGCAAGGGCACAACAACATTTCAAAGTAAGTGACACAGACACACTCCAGGTTTTATACCTTTATTAATTACATTACACACTTTTCCACAGTCTCTCTCCTTTATTTGATATTACAGTGCATATGGAAGACATATTCAGAACATATAAAAAGTCTGTTGAAGACACATCAGTAAACGGCAACACTCTAATAGTAAATTCTTATTTAATACAATAAAAAACGGACAGTACATTAAAAAATACTTAAATACTTAGCGCTTTCACCCAGTTCTATACCGGGTTTCTTCAGAGTGATTAACATATGGAGCAGTTACATTAAATACTTTGTCAAGTCAATTTCCGTTTGTGTAATCAGTTTGTTAATAGTATAATTATTTAATTATTTGATTAATTGCCTGCTTGAACCTTTAAAACAGTATAGAGCAGTGTAACAGGGGAATACATTCATTAAATAAATAAATAAACTTCTAAAAAATACCATATAAAATGTATAATGATGTACCAAAAAATCCCAAATTCATGTCTATTATAAATAACTTACAATATAAATATTGACAATCAAAAATTGTCATACAGAAAGTGTATAAAATATTAACCTGTTTTACCTATGTAAATATATGTGTAAAGGCCCTACGTAAAAGTTAATATAAATATATTTGTGTACTGCTTAAATAATACTTGATTTTATTTAAGCAGTACACAAATATATTTATGTTTTTTTACCTATACATATTACTTATATACATATATTTTATTTTGGTATTAACTATTACAAATTTTTAAAAAAGGTTTTTAGATTTACAAATGTATTTAATTTATGTATTTAATTTATTAATTATTTATACACCAAGTTTTATTAAATATATGTATATGTTATTTAGTTAGATATATTTTGAGTGATTTATATATATTTATTCTTGTTATTTTAGATGCAGAAATATAGTTATATGAACTTTATAGAGTGTTGCCGTTTACTGATGTGTCTTCAACAGACTTTTTATCAGTTTGACTGGTTCGTTTTTGGACACATATTCAGAACATATTATACCTTTATTAACAGGTTAGAACACTCTTTTTCAGGCTCGCTCACTTATTTTATATGACAGTACCTGCAGAGATGTTATTCCAGACATATTTTATCTTTCTTAATGGGTTACTACACTCTTTTTCTGGCTCTCTGACTTTTTTATATGACAGTACATGCAGAGGACTTATTCCGGGCATTTTATGGCTGTATTATTGGACTACGACACTTTCTTTCATGCCCTCTTCCCTATTTTATATAACAATACATGTAGAATAATCACTATCCTGCCTGGTGGCGCAGCCTTAGCAGCCTATCTGCATAGGCTTGCTGATTCGCAGCACGGTCACCTGCAGCTGTGAAGTAAATGAAGGGATATTGAGACATACCTATCCATTATACAGAATCAATTATCAATTCTTACATACTGCATTCCATGGCTACCTACTCAGTTGTGGGTCATCTTGCATCCCACAGGCCTCCTGTATCCATTGGTTCAGTAGGTCCTGCTTCCATCTCTTCAGATCTGCATGGTGGTGCAGTCCGAGGAACGCCTGTGACACTGGTGAGGTCATGAGCTAACCAGTTCCAAGCCTCTGCCTTGTACTCCGTCCCTTGGAACTTGCCCTGCAGGAGTCTTGACTCATGATGGTGGACAAGTAGCCAAAGCATGTATTTCGACTCCTCGATGCCCCAACGTTGTGCTCGGAAGTGTGTACCCTCTCCAACACCAGCCATTCTAACTGCAGATGTGAGCTACAATCAGTTATGGCAAGTATTCCTGCCTATGGGGCTTAAATATGCCGCATTTCCCGCACTTTTTTGTGATTGGCCATTTTTGAAAATTCTTGATTGACTGCAGACCTGCTTAGTAATGGTTAATCTACCATTTCTAAGTATATGTATGTCAACAGTGGCAACTTCTCCTAAGCTGTCATAGCTTAGTGGTTCAGTACTTTGATTATGGTGCACAGAGTCCTGGGTTCGAACCTTGTCATTCATTTTATTTTAATACTGTCTAGAAAGGCTAGGGGGTGTGGCTATGTTTAAGCAGCTTTGCTCTATGTTGCTCCATGTTGCCCTATGGTGCACTGGCTGGCACGGCGCACACGTCCACACAAACCGATTGTGCTGGGTAAAGCGCTATTTAACTATGGGCAACTCTATTGCGCTGGGTAAAGTGCTGCCGAACTATGGGCACCTATATCGCGCTGGGTAAAGTGCTGCCGAACTATGGGCACTTATATTGCGCTAGGTAAAGCGCTGCTTAACTGCAGGCAATTGTATATCAGGATTCTTTAAAAATATATATTTTATTCAATGATACATAGGTCATTTCACTGCTTTTTAGTAATATTTTAATCATATATGTCAGGTATTATTTCATATACTGATTTAAAACCTAAATTGGAAGGGAAGTGGTGGGATTCGAACCGTGAATGCCTCCGCTGTGTCCAACGCTCTACCATTACGCTATTGCTATTTGGTGTGATTTGCATAAACATTCTTTCTTATGCTCTTCCATGTTGGGATTGCTAACTGCAGCTAAGCAATGGGCACACCCGCTCACACATGTGCAAATACGGGCAGCTATTTCGGGAATATAAAAAAAAAATAACATTAATGTTTTACTTTTTATAACTGTGATGGGGGTTTATAATGTCAGGGAGTGTGCTGTTGGGTGCATGGACATTTGAGCGGACACACTCTTCTGTGTTTACATTTTTCTTTTCGAACCCTACAGGGGTGTGAACATTTAGACTGCTTGGCAGTCGGACACGCCCCCTGCTTTCCTACATGGTCCATGTTAGACTTGCGGTTGAGTCAGTGTGCCCTCATGAATATTCATAGCACGCTGACATCATACCGTTCAACTGCAGCCTCCGAGTAAGACTTATTTAGTCTTACACGGAGGATTCGTGAATCCGGGGGAAAGACTTTTACAGCAATGTTTAAGTCTATCAATCCAACCATTAACTTTTATGGCTGGAATAAATCGATCATTAATTTGGAATATGCAGAGTCACAGCAGAAACAGACCAAGATGTAAATAACCACAGTAAGATGAAGTAATCCACACAATCAACGATCCTTGGATATACGTATTTATTCAAAGAGACGTGAGCGCTTTCACCATTCGGCTTCCTCAGACGTTACAATATACAACATTCACATAGCATTTAAATAATGATGAAACACTTCTCATTGGCGATAAAAATCACATGTCCTCTCTTACTAATAAAACATTAAACTAACAGTTCCCAACCTATACTTTCTCCATTTAAAACATATTTATCAAAAAATATATATGATATAAAATGTTTAAAACATACTATAAGATACTAACTGATGCAATCAAATGTAAGACACTGATCGCAGAGTATGTAAGATATGTGACAAACACAAATTCTTCATAACATAAAGGATGCGGAGATCTAAACAAACAAGGACACCTGATATCAGATGACTCTAGAACCTCCCTATGTCTAAATAATGAAAGAATAATGTGTGTGTGATATATACAACCCATAACAAACACTAATCACACAAAATGCAAAAGTCTAAACAAACACTAAACTCCTTCATCTAGCAAAAACATCGGATATTAGGGAACTAGAAAAACACCCTATATCTAAATAATAAAAAATATATAAAATATAATATAATGAAAAGTAATATGTAACTGAAAATTAAAGAGAGCCTAAGGATAAGCAATACGCTAGTTCTTGGGTTTAAAACAGCGTCTTTTCTTCAGTATAAGTTTAAGATTGACTTTTTCATTCAAACCTGGGGTGACATCTGCCTTGCATCTAACTATCCAACGTAACTCACATTCAAGTGTATGATTAATTAAATCACCACCTCTTGAGTTAGGAAAAATCTGTTGAATGACGCTGTATAAAAAACTGTGTGATGGACCCCTGGTCATAACATGCTTGGCTAGAGAATTAACATCATTACCTATCCTTATGTGATACTGATGTTCTCTAACCCTCTCACGTAGTGCCCTGTTGGTCTTGCCGATGTAAAATGATTCACATGCTGTGCACCTAGCTAGGTATACAACATTGGTGCTCATGCAATTCGTACCAGTATCAAACCTATACTCAAAACCATTGTGTGGATTTATAAAACTAACCCTATTATCAATCCAACGGCACTGGTTACATCTACCACATGCGACCGTATTAAACCCATATTCACGCCTTACATGGGGCGAAATGTTTTTATAGCATAATAAATTCCTCAGATTAGGTTTATTTCTGTATGTAATAAGGGGGGACGGTCCTACTACATCACTAATCTCCTTGTCAAGTCCTAAAACATCCCAATGTTTACTCATTAATTCTTTCAGATGAAAAACATCACTACTAAAAGCCGTAACGGCTCTCACATAATCAGGCTTAATGGACGTTGCAACCTCTGGGTCAACGGCCTGTTCCGCAAAATATGGTCTCGCTAATGTCTCACGCAACAAACATATCTCATCTACTGTTTGGTTGAATTTGGATTGTTCATATCCTCTCTCCAAAAACATGTGTCTTAATCTCTCGATTTCTTCCCCAAAACCAGTGAGGCTCGGATTTAGCCTGGAGGCACGCATCAACTGCCCTTTCATAACATTACTGAACACATATCGTGGGTGCATACTGCACCTATGCAAAAAAGTGTTCCTATAACATAACTTACGATGGATTGAAGTATTAAGAAGACCAGAAGGGAGTCTCTCTATATTAACATCTAAAAATGAGATGCTTTCCCTAGAGAAAGCATGAGTAAACTTCAAAAAACTCGTAGAAGCATTTATTTCAGTAATAAAACAGTCCAATCCCTCAATGCTACCATGCCAGATCATAAAAAGATCATCTACAAAGCGTTTATAAAAACCCACATTGTTGTTGAAAAAGGTAGACTTAAACAAAAAGGTTTCCTCCCACTGTGCCATAATTATATTAGCATAGCTATTGGCACAGGGGGTTCCCATTGCTACACCATCTCTTTGGGAAAACACAGAATCACCAAACATGAACACATTGTTGAACAGTATTGTTTCCATGAATAACGAAATCAACTCCACCATCCTAACAGGAAGAGTGGACTTACACATCAGAAACTCTTGGAAACTTATTACTCCTGTATCGTTCGGTATTGTGGTAAATAAATTGACCACATCCAAGGTTACTAATAAGTAATGAGCATGATCATCCAAGCTCTGAATATATTCATATAATTGGAGCAAAAATTGCTTACTATCTTTGAGAATGTGTGTGG
The DNA here is from genome assembly GCF_019279795.1 of Protopterus annectens. Lineage (NCBI taxonomy): Eukaryota > Metazoa > Chordata > Ceratodontiformes > Protopteridae > Protopterus > Protopterus annectens. Next base: position 50,855,990 of record NC_056731.1, on the reverse strand, counting down.
TAGCATTCACAATAGGTCTAGTATAGTATTCTACAAAATTGGACATGGGTTCTGTGAGCCATCCTTGCCCAGCTACAATTGGCCTCATAGGTGGAGTCAGCACAGATTTATGGACTTTGGGGAGCCCTTGAATTATCGGTATCCGTGGATTTATAACCTTCAAATATGAATGTAACTCACTGGTAATATCATCAGACCTTAAAAGGTCATCCAACAACTTATGGATTTGAGATACTTTCTCAACAACTAAATCCATCTGTATCTCCTCATAAAACCTGTTCTCATTTAATAAGTTCATCATACTCTCTTTATACCATTCAAAATCCATCACCACTATAGGCCCTCCCTTGTCCGCAGGCCTAATCATGATCGTATTATCAGACTTTAATGTTGTTAATGCTAACCTTTGATTATAATTCAAATTCCGCATTCTTCTATTATACACTTCTTTATTGTTTGTTTCATAGTGGCTATATATTCCTTTCTCAACTAATTTCAGAAAAGTGTCCAATAGAGGATGTAACTGGGGGGTATATGTACTAATGCCCCTGAATCCTATATTGTTCTCATTTAAAGTTTGTTTACCAAACTCCAACTTGAGTTGTATGTTCCTAACAAACATACGAACATCTAACACAGAATCCACCAAATCACTGCTTGATGTAGGGATGAAACTTAATCCTTTATTTAGTACTTGTTGTTCAAATATAGATAATTCCCTTTTAGAAATATTCACAATCAACGATTTCCCACATTCTCCCACATTTTTTTCAATGTTGGGCCTCGTTGCTCGCTGTCCGATACTTTCCTTTTGTACCGACCCCTGCTTTGTGACCGTGACCTGCCCATGCGTTGTTGTGCTATGGGAAAAGGGTTGAAATTACTACTCGTACTCCCTCCTGTACCTGAATTGGTGGGGGGGGTCCTCCTTCTAACGGAGGTATCTGGAATAGATGCAGATGCAATATTATCAGGGATCCTGAAGCTATCAGGACCTCCCCCATTCACAATGTTCAACCGAGGGACCAACAAATCTTGTCCTGCTCCCCTCTGTGTCCCAACAATAACAGCATTATCACCATTAACATGCGTCTCACCTACCAAATCCATCCCATCAGTAATATTACTATTGGGTATAGAGGCAACAACATCATGTGTACGTGAAGCAGTTTGAGTAACCGTGCTATAATCCCTGTTAATAACATTATTGCCAGCTCCTGTCGAATTCACAGCCCTAATGTTATTACTGACCATGGGCCTGTTAGTATTATTCGCATTACCTAACACCCTGGGCCATGTAAATACTTGATTGTTTTTAAAATCCTTTGTGTCCCTTAAGATCTTACTTTTCTTCTGTTCTAAAAGTCTCTTTTCAAATAATGAGACATTATCAATCAACTTTTCTAGTCTAGCATCCAACATTTCACTAGCATATTTTGCTTTCATAGCATTATATACACAGTTTACAGATGCTCTTAAACAATCCTCTTCTTTAGAATGAAATTCATTCAATAGCTTCATATAATTAAAACTAATGTCCAAATTCAATTGTTGCCATTTATAAAGCAACTCAGGATATGTGTTACCTGACGTGGGCATTTTTAGGACTCTAAGTCCACGTGGAACAATCCTTTTAAAGATACAGGCTTCAAAGTATTGGCGTTCAATTTGAAGTTTTTTCAGCCTTAAAAAGTCCAGTTCTAAATGATTCAGTTCATCAGTCAAATTAGCAACCAAAGAACTCTCAATGTCGTTTACATCCGATTCCAGGCTTGGTTCATACCCCAACAGTAAATTATCCGCTCCTCTAACACAGCGTTCAAACCGTTCGGTTCTTTGTAGTCCCACATCCAAATGTGGCGTGTACGGAAGTTCAACATCATTCAGGTTGTTCACGTTAGTTTCCGCCATGCTCCTCGGCATGAGTGTGATAAAAAAGAATCCAATCAACACACAAGCAAACACACAAAGCCAACGGAGCTTTAACTCTGCACAAAAAGAATAAATAACTGTTCCAACTACCAAAAGCATATGCAGAGTCACAGCAGAAACAGACCAAGATGTAAATAACCACAGTAAGATGAAGTAATCCACACAATCAACGATCCTTGGATATACGTATTTATTCAAAGAGACGTGAGCGCTTTCACCATTCGGCTTCCTCAGACGTTACAATATACAACATTCACATAGCATTTAAATAATGATGAAACACTTCTCATTGGCGATAAAAATCACATGTCCTCTCTTACTAATAAAACATTAAACTAACAGTTCCCAACCTATACTTTCTCCATTTAAAACATATTTATCAAAAAATATATATGATATAAAATGTTTAAAACATACTATAAGATACTAACTGATGCAATCAAATGTAAGACACTGATCGCAGAGTATGTAAGATATGTGACAAACACAAATTCTTCATAACATAAAGGATGCGGAGATCTAAACAAACAAGGACACCTGATATCAGATGACTCTAGAACCTCCCTATGTCTAAATAATGAAAGAATAATGTGTGTGTGATATATACAACCCATAACAAACACTAATCACACAAAATGCAAAAGTCTAAACAAACACTAAACTCCTTCATCTAGCAAAAACATCGGATATTAGGGAACTAGAAAAACACCCTATATCTAAATAATAAAAAATATATAAAATATAATATAATGAAAAGTAATATGTAACTGAAAATTAAAGAGAGCCTAAGGATAAGCAATACGCTAGTTCTTGGGTTTAAAACAGCGTCTTTTCTTCAGTATAGGTTTAAGATTGACTTTTTCATTCAAACCTGGGGTGACATCTGCCTTGCATCTAACTATCCAACGTAACTCACATTCAAGTGTATGATTAATTAAATCACCACCTCTTGAGTTAGGAAAAATCTGTTGAATGACGCTGTATAAAAAACTGTGTGATGGACCCCTGGTCATAACATGCTTGGCTAGAGAATTAACATCATTACCTGTCCTTATGTGATACTGATGTTCTCTAACCCTCTCACGTAGTGCCCTGTTGGTCTTGCCGATGTAAAATGATTCACATGCTGTGCACCTAGCTAGGTATACAACATTGGTGCTCATGCAATTCGTACCAGTATCAAACCTATACTCAAAACCATTGTGTGGATTTATAAAACTAACCCTATTATCAATCCAACGGCACTGGTTACATCTACCACATGCGACCGTATTAAACCCATATTCACGCCTTACTGCATGCTTAAACCTATACTGAAGAAAAGACGCTGTTTTAAACCCAAGAACTAGCGTATTGCTTATCCTTAGGCTCTCTTTAATTTTCAGTTACATATTACTTTTCATTATATTATATTTTATATATTTTTTATTATTTAGATATAGGGTGTTTTTCTAGTTCCCTAATATCCGATGTTTTTGCTAGATGAAGGAGTTTAGTGTTTGTTTAGACTTTTGCATTTTGTGTGATTAGTGTTTGTTATGGGTTGTATATATCACACACACATCATTCTTTCATTATTTAGACATAGGGAGGTTCTAGAGTCATCTGATATCAGGTGTCCTTGTTTGTTTAGATCTCCGCATCCTGTGTGTTATGAAGTATTTGCGTTTGTCACATGCCTTACATACTCCGTAATCAGTGTCTAACTTTTGATTGCATTAGTTAGTATCTTAGAGTATGTTTTAAATGTTTTATATTATATATTTTTTGATAAATATGTTTTAAATGGAGAAAGTACAGGTTAGGAACTGTTAGTTTAACGTTTTATTAGTAAGAGAGGACATGTGATTTTTATCGCCAATGAGAAGTGTTTCATCATTATTTAAATGCTATGTGAATGTTGTATATTGTAACGTCTGAGGAAGCCGAATGGTGAAAGCGCTCACGTCTCTTTGAATAAATACGTATATCCAAGGATCGTTGATTGTGTGGATTACTTCATCTTACTGTGGTTATTTACATCTTGGTCTGTTTCTGCTGTGACTCTGCATATGCTTTTGGTAGTTGGAACAGTTATTTATTCTTTTTGTGCAGAGTTAAAGCTCCGTTGGCTTTGTGTGTTTGCTTGTGTGTTGATTGGATTCTTTTTTATCACACAAACGCCGAGGAGCATGGCGGAAACTAACGTGAACAACGTGAATGATGTTGAACTTCCGTACACGCCACATTTGGATGTGGGACTACAAAGAACCGAACGGTTTGAACACTGTGTTAGAGGAGCGGATAATTTACTGTTGGGGTATGAACCAAGCCTGGAATCGGATGTAAACGACATTGAGAGTTCTTTGGTTGCTAATTTGACTGATGAACTGAATCATTTAGAACTGGACTTTTTAAGGCTGAAAAAACTTCAAATTGAACGCCAATACTTTGAAGCCTGTATCTTTAAAAGGATTGTTCCACGTGGACTTAGAGTCCTAAAAATGCCCACGTCAGGTAACACATATCCTGAGTTGCTTTATAAATGGCAACAATTGAATTTGGACATTAGTTTTAATTATATGAAGCTATTGAATGAATTTCATTCTAAAGAAGAGGATTGTTTAAGAGCATCTGTAAACTGTGTATATAATGCTATGAAAGCAAAATATGCTAGTGAAATGTTGGATGCTAGACTAGAAAAGTTGATTGATAATGTCTCATTATTTAAAAAGAGACTTTTAGAACAGAAGAAAAGTAAGATCTTAAGGGACACAAAGGATTTTAAAAACAATCAAGTATTTACATGGCCCAGGGTGTTAGGTAATGCGAATAATACTAACAGGCCCATGGTCAGTAATAACATTAGGGCTGTGAATTCGACAGGAGCTGGCAATAATGTTATTAACAGGGATTATAGCACGGTTACTCAAACTGCTTCACGTACACATGATGTTGTTGCCTCTATACCCAATAGTAATATTACTGATGGGATGGATTTGGTAGGTGAGACGCATGTTAATGGTGATAATGCTGTTATTGTTGGGACACAGAGGGGAGCAGGACAAGATTTGTTGGTCCCTCGGTTGAACATTGTGAATGGGGGAGGTCCTGATAGCTTCAGGATCCCTGATAATATTGCATCTGCATCTATTCCAGATACCTCCGTTAGAAGGAGGACCCCCCCCACCAATTCAGGTACAGGAGGGAGTACGAGTAGTAATTTCAACCCTTTTCCCATAGCACAACAACGCATGGGCAGGTCACGGTCACAAAGCAGGGGTCGGTACAAAAGGAAAGTATCGGACAGCGAGCAACGAGGCCCAACATTGAAAAAAATGTGGGAGAATGTGGGAAATCGTTGATTGTGAATATTTCTAAAAGGGAATTATCTATATTTGAACAACAAGTACTAAATAAAGGATTAAGTTTCATCCCTACATCAAGCAGTGATTTGGTGGATTCTGTGTTAGATGTTCGTATGTTTGTTAGGAACATACAACTCAAGTTGGAGTTTGGTAAACAAACTTTAAATGAGAACAATATAGGATTCAGGGGCATTAGTACATATACCCCCCAGTTACATCCTCTATTGGACACTTTTCTGAAATTAGTTGAGAAAGGAATATATAGCCACTATGAAACAAACAATAAAGAAGTGTATAATAGAAGAATGCGGAATTTGAATTATAATCAAAGGTTAGCATTAACAACATTAAAGTCTGATAATACGATCATGATTAGGCCTGCGGACAAGGGAGGGCCTATAGTGGTGATGGATTTTGAATGGTATAAAGAGAGTATGATGAACTTATTAAATGAGAACAGGTTTTATGAGGAGATACAGATGGATTTAGTTGTTGAGAAAGTATCTCAAATCCATAAGTTGTTGGATGACCTTTTAAGGTCTGATGATATTACCAGTGAGTTACATTCATATTTGAAGGTTATAAATCCACGGATACCGATAATTCAAGGGCTCCCCAAAGTCCATAAATCTGTGTTGACTCCACCTATGAGGCCAATTGTAGCTGGGCAAGGATGGCTCACAGAACCCATGTCCAATTTTGTAGAATACTATACTAGACCTATTGTGAATGCTACCACACACATTCTCAAAGATAGTAAGCAATTTTTGCTCCAATTATATGAATATATTCAGAGCTTGGATGATCATGCTCATTACTTATTAGTAACCTTGGATGTGGTCAATTTATTTACCACAATACCGAACGATACAGGAGTAATAAGTTTCCAAGAGTTTCTGATGTGTAAGTCCACTCTTCCTGTTAGGATGGTGGAGTTGATTTCGTTATTCATGGAAACAATACTGTTCAACAATGTGTTCATGTTTGGTGATTCTGTGTTTTCCCAAAGAGATGGCGAGTATTGGGGAACCCCTGTGCCAATAGCTATGCTAATATAATTATGGCACAGTGGGAGGAAACCTTTTTGTTTAAGTCTACCTTTTTCAACAACAATGTGGGTTTTTATAAACGCTTTGTAGATGATCTTTTTATGATCTGGCATGGTAGCATTGAGGGATTGGACTGTTTTATTACTGAAATAAATGCTTCTACGAGTTTTTTGAAGTTTACTCATGCTTTCTCTAGGGAAAGCATCTCATTTTTAGATGTTAATATAGAGAGACTCCCTTCTGGTCTTCTTAATACTTCAATCCATCGTAAGTTATGTTATAGGAACACTTTTTTGCATAGGTGCAGTATGCACCCACGATATGTGTTCAGTAATGTTATGAAAGGGCAGTTGATGCGTGCCTCCAGGCTAAATCCGAGCCTCACTGGTTTTGGGGAAGAAATCGAGAGATTAAGACACATGTTTTTGGAGAGAGGATATGAACAATCCAAATTCAACCAAACAGTAGATGAGATATGTTTGTTGCGTGAGACATTAGCGAGACCGTATTTTGCGGAACAGGCCGTTGACCCAGAGGTTGCAACGTCCATTAAGCCTGATTATGTGAGAGCCGTTACGGCTTTTAGTAGTGATGTTTTTCATCTGAAAGAATTAATGAGTAAACATTGGGATGTTTTAGGACTTGACAAGGAGATTAGTGATGTAGTAGGACCGTCCCCCCTTATTACATACAGAAATAAACCTAATCTGAGGAATTTATTATGCTATAAAAACATTTCGCCCCATGTAAGGCGTGAATATGGGTTTAATACGGTCGCATGTGGTAGATGTAACCAGTGCCGTTGGATTGATAATAGGGTTAGTTTTATAAATCCACACAATGGTTTTGAGTATAGGTTTGATACTGGTACGAATTGCATGAGCACCAATGTTGTATACCTAGCTAGGTGCACAGCATGTGAATCATTTTACATCGGCAAGACCAACAGGGCACTACGTGAGAGGGTTAGAGAACATCAGTATCACATAAGGACAGGTAATGATGTTAATTCTCTAGCCAAGCATGTTATGACCAGGGGTCCATCACACAGTTTTTTATACAGCGTCATTCAACAGATTTTTCCTAACTCAAGAGGTGGTGATTTAATTAATCATACACTTGAATGTGAGTTACGTTGGATAGTTAGATGCAAGGCAGATGTCACCCCAGGTTTGAATGAAAAAGTCAATCTTAAACCTATACTGAAGAAAAGACGCTGTTTTAAACCCAAGAACTAGCATATTGCTTATCCTTAGGCTCTCTTTAATTTTCAGTTACATATTACTTTTCATTATATTATATTTTATATATTTTTTATTATTTAGATATAGGGTGTTTTTCTAGTTCCCTAATATCCGATGTTTTTGCTAGATGAAGGAGTTTAGTGTTTGTTTAGACTTTTGCATTTTGTGTGATTAGTGTTTGTTATGGGTTGTATATATCACACACACATTATTCTTTCATTATTTAGACATAGGGAGGTTCTAGAGTCATCTGATATCAGGTGTCCTTGTTTGTTTAGATCTCCGCATCCTTTATGTTATGAAGAATTTGTGTTTGTCACATATCTTACATACTCTGCGATCAGTGTCTTACATTTGATTGCATCAGTTAGTATCTTATAGTATGTTTTAAACATTTTATATCATATATATTTTTTGATAAATATGTTTTAAATGGAGAAAGTATAGGTTGGGAACTGTTAGTTTAATGTTTTATTAGTAAGAGAGGACATGTGATTTTTATCGCCAATGAGAAGTGTTTCATCATTATTTAAATGCTATGTGAATGTTGTATATTGTAACGTCTGAGGAAGCCGAATGGTGAAAGCGCTCACGTCTCTTTGAATAAATACGTATATCCAAGGATCGTTGATTGTGTGGATTACTTCATCTTACTGTGGTTATTTACATCTTGGTCTGTTTCTGCTGTGACTCTGCATATGCTTTTGGTAGTTGGAACAGTTATTTATTCTTTTTGTGCAGAGTTAAAGCTCCGTTGGCTTTGTGTGTTTGCTTGTGTATTAATTTGGAATATGACTAAATGCAAATGAAAGTTTTTTTCCATTGGAAATTCCTTACAACCTCAGTGCAGATATGAAGGATTTCTTTACAATGCATTATTCCCAGGGTCAACGAATAATTATGACAGAAAAAAATTCTCATTTCGTGATCTACAAAATCATTTCTGGTTGTGTTGACCAGACCACATACCTCTCAACTGTCTAGATTTTTCCAGAATGTCCATAATTTTGCCTCTTATTTTTGGTCCATTCCTCATAAATGTTGTATTTTTCTGACAAATCAACAAGGACTGAAGTCACCAAATAATGACACACATTTGAGTTTCAGACTTCATACCCTTCAACAAATGTATACTAATGCAAATCATGTATCCTCTAAGAGGATGAGAGATATGAGACCAGTTGTTGTTTTACTGTTGCTTCACTATTGATATACATAAAAAATGCAGTCTCTGAAGTTTGTTATACTTCACATGTGCGTTGCACTTAGAACTTTTCACACTCGATATGTATATCCAACACGTTCTATGGGAAATGTGCACATTGTGTACATGTATACAGCTGTTCAACACAAGTGCAGTACATATATAAATGAAAGGAAAACACAGCTATATCCTATACACTCTAAGAATATGGTTTGCATACCTCTACTTCTGATATATTGTCCACTAGCCTATTTCATAAAGTAGTACAAACTGTGACTTACAATATAACTCTTGTACAGACTTTTAAGGAATTAATGATGATTTTTTTTCTGTTCAGTACTGTATATGATAAAGGTATGATAATATGGCTGCTACTATGCTGCCATGGGCCTCTGTTGCATCCCTAAAGGAGATAAGTTCCGTGGCATCATTGTTTTCTGCATGCTATAACTGCACAGGGGTATATTGTAGAATGTCCCTCTTTTCCAGGACAGTCCCTAAATGGACATTTGATTTCATGTTAAAAAACAAATTGCAAATACCAGGTGATTTTAGGACAAGAAATCATTTCTAACATTTGTACAAATGTTACAAAAACTTTGGTTTAATATCTGAAATCACTTAATATGATATGAAACAACAGAAACAATTAAATGGTACTACAGCAGATAGTGGCTTTTCACTTTTGTAGTAAAGTGAAATAAAGTACTTTTTATGTTGGATGTGATTTCTGATGCTTTTATAAAATGTTCCACTTTCAGGATCTAAAGAGGTGACAACCACGCTGAATTCACACTTTATAAAGTATACAACTATCAATGCAAAAATATTGCTGGAAGATCGTTATGAGACCTGTCATTATTACATGTTGAGTGATAACACCAGTAATGTAGATTGTGTAACTGTGACAGCAAAGACAACCCTGGAACATATAACAACTGTTGGTCTGTATAGACCAGCAAAGTCAAGCGCTGAATCAGGACAAATTCGTACATTTCTTGCATGAAGCACCGAAGGGAAAAATAATAGTGTCTGGGAACTTGAAATTACCAGAAACAGATTGGAATAATATTGATTCAACAACATTATCAAGGAAATTATTTGCTATGTATGTTCAGGAACAACAACCTGCTTCAGACTGTTAAAAAACCTTCCAAGGACTGCAACATACTAGACATTTATTTATTTATTATTTATTTATTTATTTATTTGTCTTTTGTTAACCGGGTTAGTCTGGCTGGGCCAAAGGCCCTTTTTCAGAAGAGACCCGAGGAGAAAAGCTCCAAATAAAAATAATCAAAACATAGCAATAAAATACAAAGTTAATCAAGACAGAAATTAAAAAATGCACAATATTGTACATAGAAGAAAAATAATGTTTTGTTTATACATGGCATGAAAGCAAAACGATCTTGGTTGCAGAAATATATTGTTTAGGTTCCTAAGGAAAGTACAGTTGTGTAAGAACAGTAGATATCCTACATCTTGCACTTGCAGTATCATTTACTCTTGAGACATCCTGCCAAAGGTAGCTTAACATCTGGCCAGTATAGCAAAGTCATTACACCTTCCAGGTGTTTTACTTTAAATTTATGTCCTTCATGTAAAGCATAAGGTACATATGTGAGGTACAGATATATGCCAAATCCTCAGAACTGAAGTGCCCCATGACAACCAGAGCAACCCCAAAGAAGGCAATAACATGCATATCCAGGAAGGGAATAAAGAAAAAAGATGGAAGAAGAAAACCTTGACCAGAAGGAGCACAACAGAAAATAATACGGGGCAGGAGGGAGGGACAGAATACTGCAACAGTGACAAGTAGGACATTCCCTGTTAGGGTAAGACCTTATATTGCTGCACTATGTCCTCCTTATCACTGCTGAAGTATTCTTTGCTCTTGGAAGAGTACAAAAGCTACTGTTAAGCATGGGAGAAGGAAGACAGAGAAGAGCCTTCCACAAACCCATGAAGCATGGCCCTGGCAAATCCTGCCTTAGCCCTAACAATGACACCCAACTTGTAATGTTACAAAGGCTACAAAGACACGCATCGGGAGCATTTCTCCCTAGGCCTCCACTGAAAACTGACTTCCTTCCAAGTCGGACTTTCCCAGTTAACAAAAGTTAAATAAAAAAATAAAAAAATAAAAATGTCTGGTAAAAGTGTGAACAGAAGACCGAGTAGGTTCCAATATGAATCTGATATCCAGACCCTTGAAAAAACAAAAAAAAAGAGGCCATTGCCCTGGTAGAATGCGCACAAACAGAAGAGGTTAGCTGCTTGCCATGAAAAGAATAGAAATCCAGGAGGAGATAGTTTGCTTAGATACTGCCAAACCCAAATTCCTGGCATGAAAGGAAACAAAAGTTGCTCAGATTTCCTGATATGTTTTGTCTTATCTAAGCAATATCTAAGCTGCCTATGTAAATCCAAGGTGTATGGTGCCCTCTCACTAGAAATCTGTAAAGGAAAAAAAAGAAGGAAGACAAATGGACTGATTCAAGGACAAATCATTATCCACCTTCGGCATAAAAGAAATATTGGTATGAAGAGACACCCTGTCCTTGTGGAAAAAAAAACAAAAAAGAGGGAACCACCATGAGTGCTTCAAGTTCAGAGTACCTGTTAGTAGAAGTAAGATCCACCAACATTACAGTCTTAAATAAACTTTAACAGAAGAATATGCCAAGCCAGAATTGAGCAACTCACATTAATAAGAAAAGATTACTGGGACCCCCACATAAAAAGGGTCCAGTTCATGCTTAAGACACCAAATGGAAAATTTCTTTCATTTAGTTAAAAAGGATTTTCTAGTACTGAGTTTTCTGGCTTCTTGCAAAACCTGAAGCACATCCTCAGAAAACTGGTGCTTGAAAGGAATCAAAATGCTGTCACTCAAACTGTCAGTTGAAGTGTGGACAAGTGAGGATGAATGACAGATCCCTTGTCTTGTGTGAGAAGATCCATCCTGTGAGGCAACTTGTGATGATTGTCCCGGCCAGATGAAATAGAAGGGGGAACCAGTGCTGTCTGGGCCAAAAGGGAGTCAGCAGCAAGATTCTGGGTGTGTCTCATGATCTTGTGCAGAAACTTTAGTAGAAGAGGAAGAGGAGTACAGGCATACAGAAACATCCCCTTCCAAGAAAAAGACATGGCGTCCACTTTCCAAGCCAAAGGACTTGTCACTGTGGAACATTACAGAGGAAGTTGTCTGTTCAGAGATTAGGCAAAAAGATCTACCTGAGGAGTTCCTCAGTGATGTACAATGTCCAAAAACACTTCCCATTTGTGAGGATTTGCCCTGGGCCTGCTCAAAGAATCTGCCACTAGACTGTGCTCTGAAGGAATGTAAGCCACCTGAAGAACCAGATGATGGTGGACTGCAAAATCCCTAGCCTGAACAGTCAGCCTGCAAAGAAGGTAAGTTTTTGTGCCCCCTTGCTTGTTGTTATATCATACTACTGTTGTATTGTCGGTAAAAACATTAGAAGACTTAGAACCCAAAGGGAGTGGAAAGCCTGGAGAGCTAGGAGTAGAGCCCTCATCTCTTAGATGTTGATATGGTCTATCATCTGTTGAGGGCATCAACAACCCCAGACTTTCTGGTTGTTGGAAGAGGCTCCCAAACTCTGATCAGAAGCATACATGTACAGCTCCTGAGTAGGGAGGGGAACTTGAAAAGCAGACCTGGATTTAGGGAAATCTAATGAATCCACCAGTGGAGCTCAAGCTTATGATATGGTAAGAGATGAACCAGATACTCCAGAAGGCAGCAGTGCTGGAGCCAAACAGTTTTTGCTATGCCACTGAAATTTTCTCATGTGAAGTTTGGCCAAAGGAACCATGGGAACCTATTGTCAGATTCAGTGTACCCCAGGGCACAGATAAATTCCCTTGCAGGAAGGATGGAAGAAAAAGAAAAGACCAGAAATAAGCAGTCAAAGACAGCACCTTGGGAGGTGGGAGGAAAGCCAACATTGTGATGGTCTGAATCCTGCATCCCAAAAACACCTGGTACTGAGAGGGAGTCAACACAGGCATTTTTAGATTGAGGGTAAACTCCACACTGCACAGAGGTAGCATATTGAAGTGTAGATTTAGAAGTAACAGTTGCCGAGAAGGGCTGGAATTAGAGGTCATCTAAATAAGTGAATCTTTGAAATCCCTGAAGTCTGCAGAAGACTACCATAGGGGTTAGGCATTTGGAAAATATCCTTGAATCTGTAGAAAGACCAAAAGGAAAATCAGAAAACTAATAATGAGAGGAAGAAACAGAGAAAAGTAAAAACCTGCTGAAGAGAGGGTGAATGGGATATGGAAGTAAGCATTCTTCAAATCCAGAGATACCAGAAAAAGCTTGAGGCAGCAAAAGAGGGAAAGTATCTGAAGAAACAACATCCTGAAGGAAGTTACCTTAAGAAAGGTGTTTAGAAAGAAGTGGTGTAGGACTGGCCTCCATATCCCCTCCTTCCTGGGAACCAGAAACATTCTGAAATAAAAGTCTGTTCCATGCTGAGATTAAGGAACAGGTTGAATGGTTCCCTGTAAAACCAGATACTATAAAACCAAAGAAAAATGAAAAAGCTGTCAAGGGTGAGGCTGAGGAAGGCTGGAAAATAGATGAAAGGACTTACAAGCTATAAAATATCCATATTGGATGATGGCGAGAATCCGGGCATCTGTGGTTATCTGTTGCCAAACAGGAAAAGAAAGGGTTAGCCTGAAGGACAGAGGAATCTGGCCTAGGAAAGGTTGAGGCTGGATGTCAGATAGAGGCAGATTTGTCAGGAAAAGAAGGTTTTTGGCCTGTAGAAGTCTGAGTGAGTTTGTCTGAGAAAATCCAGTGAGTATCCCTCTTGCTCTTAGCAGGTTGTCTGGGCTGCCTACGGACAAAAGAAGATTTAGCTGGATAGGTCCTCAGGAACTTAGGTGCAGGGGAAATAAAAATTTGTTTCAAGTCTTGCATAACCTTACCCTTATCCTGAAAGGTTATAAACTATTCTACAGCAGCAGTGCCAAAAATATTCTGGTTGCCTAAGGGAGAATCAAAAAGTTTGGCCTTAATGTCCTCAGATAAGGCTTGAAGGTGGAACCAAGACTATCGCCTCATGACAGAACCAGATGCACCTTCTTTAGAAGAGGCATCCGCAGCACCATAACTGCATTTAATGGAATAGTGAGCTACATGAGAGGCAAACTGAGAAGCCAAAGAGCAGAACTGTTACTATCCAAATCAGACATATTAGTCCCCCCCAAGCTGGGAGAGAAAAACCAGGACATATCTAGTCATGTGGGTCAGATAATTAATGACCCTAAAAGCCAAAGTAGCAGAAGCATGCAATTTTTTCCCATATTATCTCCATTGCATGGCTGTCTTTGTCAGAAGGTAAAAGCTTGGAAGATAATAGCAGTTTGGATGGCTTATCTGTGGACATGGAAATAACAGCAGAATCAGATGAAGGACTTTTATACCAATAGTTATGATCCTCAGGGATTCTACAAAATATGTCTGGCTTCCATTTTTCTTCCTCTGCATCTGTACCACACACATGCATGGCCTCGGCAAACATGCAGGTAGACAGCTCAGTGTCAGCCTCCATCAGAAGAATCAGAATCCCTGGATCTGTTAGAAGGGGTGCAAGACAAGGGAGCAGAAGCAGGGACAGACAACCTTTGTGAAGATTTCACAGACATAAGGGCATTAAGCAACAAGTTACTGGATCTTTAGCCATGAGCCACATGCTTGTTTTTTTTTTCTGTTTCTTTTTTAAAGGAACATCTGTTTT
>NC_056731.1:50516425-50536425 GCF_019279795.1 Protopterus annectens | reverse complement strand
TGGAGAAAAAGAGGCAGGAGATAAAACATTGTGGCCTCAGCCTCCTCTACTGCTATTTTTAACCAGAGAAAGTATCTCTCCTCAGATGGCCGACAGTAGAATTTAGGTTACTGTCCTGAGAAGCACTGACCACTTTAGGACACTGATGCTTGCTACCGCCTAACCTACTGAAATCATGGACAGGATCCATTCTGAATTCCCATTCCCAGTCTCTCCAGGTAAATGTGAGGTCTTCTAAAGCTTGAAACTGAGCTCATCCCATACAGCTGCATCAGCTAAACATTGCCAGTAAACCTTCTCTGCATGTTGTGGTTTCCTGAATGTGTCTAGCGATCCACAAGTGACCCAAGACAACACTAATTGGAGGTTACTTTACAGCTGTGTACCTCTCCTGAGCTGACTGCTGAAAGCATATGGCTTCAATTCTGATGAGATATCTAAGCAGTCAGTCATCAACCTTTGGACCAAAGTGCTCTGCCACCAAGTACACTTATGAGCATCCTTATGATTTAACATAGTTTTGTCTTAGGAGCATCAAACAAGCTGTTTACACCAACCATACTCTGCTAGGTATGTATGTCTATCTCCTCGTGTGATCCTTAAAGTCTTGTTCTAGAACTATAGAGCCAGCAGGTGTTACATTTATGAAGGTAAAGTGCTCTAAATAGTTTTTATATGCAAGTGTGCCAGCAGATAAAAGTTTTGCTTTGTACACCTTGACATTCTGTCGTGGTGACCCAACTATCATCTTCATTCTGCCATGGAATGAGATACTAAATCAGTTAACTATTGTCTTCCCCTAACCAATTATAGTGCAGCTGGCAGGTTGTGGAACATAAAGTTCCCTGACAGGAAGTTACTGGGACTTAACAAGACATCAGAGCCAAGCTCTACCACTAACACATTGTTTTGTAATTGGTTACGTTGTAATCAAGGCATGGAGCCAGGATCTACCACTAGCACATTGTTTTGTAATATGTTACACTGTAATCAAGGCATGGAGGCAGGTTCTACCACTGATGTACTGTTTATAATAGGTTACACTGAATATTAATATTTTGTCATTTATTTGTTTGCAATGCTTACTTTCTGTTAACTGTATACACTTGCTGGAATAGACCCTCAAATTTAGGTGACTTGGAATGCAAAGTAATACTGACTACCTAATCACTATGCATGCTGCAACTCCATTAGTGAATTAATTCATAGATAGTAAGAATCAGAACAGCTCAGTAAAGATTAATGGTTGTACTCCTTTTCATTATTTGCCATCTGCCACTGATGGTCAGTGACCACCATATCTCTCAATTGTTCAGATTTTCATAGGCTGTTCAGATTTTTTTCTTTATATTTTCATGTGTTTCTCATAGAACTTGTTATTTTCTGGAAAATAACTAAGGACTGAAGTCAATAAATAATGACATACATTTGAGTTTCATAGTTCATATCCCTCAGAAAATGCATGCTAGCACAAATCCTGTTATTCTAGCTACTTTCTGAGTTTATAAGAGCAATATTTAAAATATGTCTCTATTTTTGGGCCTTTGTAACCCAACTATATTAGGCTCTGTCCAGATTTCTAGTACTAAGAGGTTGACAGGTATGGTGACCACACAGTCACCTATATGGCACATAAGGAAATATGATTGTTTGCAAATAATCTTTTGAAGCTGCCATTTACCCTATGCATCTAGTGCTAATCTCCATTACATTTCAAAATTTTGTTGAAATTATTTCATCTCAGTCTTCACAAAAACACAGTTTTTGCAATTTATACCATTGACTACATTTTAACTAACATTTTCTACTTACATGCTAAGTAAAATCTGTACAAATAATGGCAATATTATTACAAAATGTTATAATATGTGGTTTAGAAAGCCTTAATAAGTAAGAAGTGTTTTACTACAAACTTGATTTCATCATTGCTGGATATAAGTCAGAGTTCAATAGTTACTTGAAAACATTTCCAAAACAAAGAGAATCTCACAAAAGGTGTGAAATGAAGTGAAAATGTGTCTATTCATTTTGATGAGGCAGAAGACACAGAGTTCTCTCTGTATGACAGAGAGCTTCCCTTACTATCAAGTGCTTTTCCTGAAAGGATTACAATTTCAGTGTATGATTTGTTGAACAGAAGGCTTTATAGGTGGGGCATAATTCCAACTTCGTAAAAGATTTTGGTCTCATTTGAGAAGTTACAGTCAGAAGGAAAAGTTGCAAGAGAGTTTAGTGTGATCTTATTATATTGCTTATTTCTTTTTGTCCTATATTTAGAAAAAAATGGTTGAATTTTATGAACAGAAGAATCATGAACTTCGACCATTTTGAAGAATGTTTTAGGGGTAATGACCATGTTTTGTTGCATGGGTACTTGGTAGGTCCTTGAGGAGAAAATTCAAAAAGAGATAATCATCATGGTAGAAGACTGCTGTAGCTTCACAATATAGCTCCACCAGACAACTCTGAATATTGCAGGTATGCACAACTTTTATTACTTCAGAGTGATTTTTCCTTGAACTGTGATGGATTTCTCCTTTTCAGATGTTGTATTTGACGTACACATCCAGGAAGAAGTATGGAGTACACATTTAGTGCACTTTTGTTCCATTTTTCCTTAAGGGATGTAAGGTTGTGCAGTATTGGAATTTATTTAGTACTTTCTAAGTTTCCTACTCTAACTGTGGTTTGGGAGAGGCAGTTATTTCCATGTGTGGGTAGGATTTTCCAACCTTTGGGCTTATTTGCACAGATTAGTTGAGTATTTGCTTATTTGAGTAAGTGTGGATGTGTAAATGTGTGTGGTTTGAAGTTAGTGCTATCTTGTTTTTGGGTCGTGGACAGGAGCATACATGCTACTAGCTGCAGCTTCCTTAGATGATTAATAGCATATAAACTACACAGTGAGACACTTAAAAGACCTACTGGCAAAATGTGAAATTACTCCTGTATATTAGTCCACATTAGCCTAGTTAGGTAGATGTATCATGGTGATCCATGATGAGAACATTTAGATTTCTCATACATTTTATTTACATAATATAGGGTTTCTGTTGCAATATTCAGAAATTCTTTCATTGATAGTGTTGAGACATTCTTCCAATTTTTTCGTGACTACTTTCCCCGCAAATGTCAGAAGATTCCAAAGAAGAGGAAAATCATTTTCCCTGACACATGATGGAATTGTCACATTGAAAAGGATTAAGGAATTGTTTAACATTAAGTTATTAGTGAATAATGCTTGTAAAAAAATTTACATCCTTCCAAAATGGTTTAATTATATTACAATTACAAATCATGTGCTGCCAGTCAGCTCTAAGTTCTAGACCACATCTCCAACATTTGGCTTTCTTATTAAACATGAGTTAAACTTTGTGTGGAGTAATGAAAGTTTTATGTAGAAATTTCCAAGATAATTTCCATTTTAAAGACATGTAGTTTCACCTGAAGATGAGATCATGATAATTTTCTCACTACTACTACTAGGGTGCTAATTATTAATAGCCCTAATATTATTATCTTTACAGTCACTTGTCTTTACTTTACTGATTTTATATATATTTTAGATAAGTACTTTTTCTGTAATAACCTGATGCATCAGTAATATTAAAAGTTCTACAAATGTAGGTATCTTTTCTTTAATTGATATATGCATCAGATATATTTTTTTCTCTATGTGTAACCTACAATTTTGTACATCTAACCACATTTCATTATGTATGTTAAATTTATTCAAAATATAGTCTAAAGTATTTAATTTTTCTTTATTCATAAACTGATGCCAGTATATTAATTGTTTAACTTTGAAAGCATTCATTGCGAATGTATTAAATGTATTAATATTGTTTTGTGTGTATGCTATGGGAAATGTCAATAACTGGATCTTTGTATATAATGTGTCTGAAATTATTCAGCATTGTGAGAATAAAGTTTGAATTTACCACTATGTTTTGGTGTTCTAAAATAAATTCCTTTAGAATCCAGAGAAAGTTATTGTTGATTAGATTATTGTGACATTCATATTTTCTTTTATATCTTTTTAAGTAAATACTTTCATGTATATCTTTCCATTTAGCATAATAGTTCTTGTTTGTCCAGCAGATAATAGTTTTTATAATACTCGAGATTGAGTATAATTCTATGTTAGGTAGAGCTATTCCTCCATATGACCAACTTCTTATATAATAATTAAGTGGCAATCAGAGTTTTGTAGGGATGACAAAGAAATTTAAGCATCAATATGATGAATTATTTTATGTACTGTTTTGAAATGGATAGTGCCAATGACTGTATAACATATATATTTTTGGTAATAATATCATCTTTATTTTTAAATATCTTTCTTTCATTATAAATATAAATGTATTCCATTTATTGATTAGAGTTTTGATTTTATCTAAACAGGTGGTGCAGTTTATGTTAATAGTTTCTTTTATATTCTTAGTTAATATAATTCCAAGATAAGTAATTGTATGATCTTTGACTATATATATTTGGTAAAGTTTTTGACATTCCAAAAATATTAGCATTTATACATAAGATTTTAGTTTTATCCTCACTGAATGAAAGACCTGATTTAGATTGGAATTTTTTATTAAACTTGAAAAGACAATTAAGAGAGTTTTTATTATCCTTCAATGTTAATAACCTGTCATCAGCAAATAGAAGTATTTTTTTAATTTAGATTATGATCAAACTGTACACCTACTATAGCTCTGTTAGATCGTATATAGTTCGCAAAGGATTCCATAACCAGTGTAAATAATAAAGGGTACAGCGGGCAGCCTTATTTTGTTCCTTTAGTTATCTGTATTGATTTTGACACATAAGATCCTATTTTTATGTAAGCTAACAAATTATCCTAAAGATTTTTTTATAAGTTGTTGGAAATCCTTTGAAAAATGATATTCCTGCAATATTAACAAAAGATAATTCCAAATTACTGTGCTGAAAGCACTGTTAATATCTAGACTTACTAAGGTTAAATTATCATTTATGTTATTGGTGTAATCAATTGTAGTTAAAATTCTTTTGATATTATCGTAAGGGCTTCTGTTTCTTATAAAACCAGTTTGAACATTATGAATTAGGAAGGTAAAAATTGTTGAAGTCTATCTGCAATTATAGACATAAATAGTTTGTAGTCAACATTTAATAATGAGATTGGTCTGTAAGAGGTACATTTTGAAGGCTCCTTACCTGATTTCAGTATTGATGAAATAAGTGTGTACTTCCATGATGGTGGAACTTTTACTGTTTGGAAAGTATGAAGTAATATATTTAATATAGATTTTGGCATTAATTTATAAAGCAGGGATTATACCATCATTTCCTATGGCTTATTAGGTTTTAGCTTATTGATTTGATTAGTAAGTTCAGTTATTGATATGGGTTTATCAATTGTTTTCAGTTGTTGATCTCTTATCTTATTTTAGTATATTTTCTAATGAATGCTTTTATCATTTCCTGTTGATCCATGGCTGGATTATTTTGATTAAGTTTGATGAAATGTTTTCTAAATTCATTGAGAATATCTTCAATTGCAATGACTTTGCCCTTATTATCTTCACTATACAGTTTTTAATATGACTTGTTTTGATCATTATTTTTGTTCTAGATGCTATTTTATGTAAATATTTTGGATTCACTAGTTTTATTTTTTCAAAATTTATTTTAGTTTTGTGATTTAGAATTTCTAAATATTTATTTTGTAAGGTATTTATTTTCTTTGACAAGTTATTGTTACCATTTTGTTCTTCTAACTTTATTATTATTTATTATTTTCAACTTTCTGTTATAAATCTATTAAGTCTTTGTCCCATTGATTTTTAAAGAATACCAGTTTAGAATTTTCCCATTTAAATAGAATTTAAGAGTATCCCATATATACATATGTCTGATACTTCTCTTGTATTGTTAAATTCTATGTATGTTTCAATCTATTTGTTAAAGAATTCCTTGAAATCTTTTAAATTAGTAATACAAACTGGGATTTTTTTTAATTTGAACATTTTATTGTGATTCAAAACAATTCAAGAGTTACAGCGTTATGATCTGAAATTGGACAAGAAACTATTTTAACTTTATTTAAATAAGTGATTAAATCATTGGAAACAAAGAGTCTGTCTATTTTGGAGTGAGTACCATGTCTATTTGAGAAGTAAGAAAAAAACAGAGACTCACTAACTAGATATTCATTAGTATCCTTAATATTAAGAAGGTTGTTGAAATTTATTACAGCTTTCGCAGTTGCTGATATTCTGTGTTTCTAAAAACAAAGCAGCTAACACCAACGTAACACAGCAACCAGTTTAATAACAGCAGCGAAGCTTTCAGGGATCAAATACCCTTCCTCAGTGCTTAATAACATTCACCATAAAGTTAGCAATTTATATATACATGTCAATTAATTATATCTCACAGCCAATCAAATAATTAACCACAATGACAAGTCCTTAAAAAAAAAATATATATATATATATATATACAAAAAAAAAAAAATATATATATATATATATATATATATATATATATATATATATATATATATATATATATATATATATATATATATATATATATATATATACAAAATGCATTAAAACAATGTATACATCCTCAAAAGAGACACATATAATACAATAAAATATAATAATAAATTCAAACTTCTATATAATCACATTAAACAGTCTTTTGTTTTAATTTTAAAACAGGTTTAATTGAAACCATTTGATTTAAACCTGGTGGATGTTCAGCTTATAGGTGCAGAATCCGTTGAAGTTCTATATTTTCCAACTTTGTATTTCAATCTCCCCTGCTAAGGGATTTTGTCATAACTTCCATAACCTTGAATTTGAAACTATGGGTTAGATTTTCAGATACATGTTTAGCTAGGGAATTAGTTAATATTTCCCTTCTTATCTCAGAGTTATGTTCAATTATCCTGATGTCTTTCAGGCATCTGGTGGACTTGCCTACATAAAAATATGTACATTTTGTACAGGTAGCCAAATATATAATATTATTCATATAACATGTAGCTGAACATCGGAATGTGAAAAGCTTGTTATTATTAGGATTAATAAAAGTATTTCTTGTCTCTATAAATGCACATCTACAAAAATTATGACAGGAAAAAGTACCATGTTTAACTATTTTATTTTTCATTTGTGTCTCCCTCAAATCTTTATAGCACAACCTATCCTTAAGGTTACTACATTTTCTATATGTAAACAATGGTTTATGAGTTATGATATTATTCAAACCAGGAAAATTTCTAAGTATACCCCAATTATCAGCTATAATTTTTCTGATCCCATCACTACACCTACTAAACCTAGTCATGTAGTGAACATTTGTAGAATAGCCATCACTGCTATTGTCATTATAATTATTGACATCTTCACTGAAAAAAGGGGTGCATATAGTAGGTCTTTTAGACAAGGCATAATTTTTTGCATACTCCAGCACCTCATTTTCATAACCCCTTTCCCTAAATTAAGATAACGTTTCATCAATCTGGTCAACACATTTAGAATCATTTGTATTCAACCTACTCATATACATAACCTGACTTCTAACTACTCCTTTATATATATGAGGGGGATGCATACTAGTTCTATGTAGTTATTTGTTTTGTTAACATTCTTTTTATAGACAGAAGTTTGTAAATTCAGTCCATCATAACAAATGTTGATATCTACAAATTGTATAGTACAACACAAATACTACATAGAAAAGTGTAAGAAGTTTGTGGTAGTGTTAAGATATTTCACATATGAAGTAAGGTCAACCTCACTTCCTTCCCATATGAAAAAAATATCATCCACAAACCTCTTAAAAATGTCACATTCCCTACATGATGATTAGATTCCAAATTAATATAAAGGTCCTCCCACTCACTCAGAACCAGTGTAGCATAACTATCAGCAATGGGGGTGCCCATTGCAACCCCCTGTTATTGGATGGTATTTTTTTTTTATCATACACAAATATATTACTTTCTAAGACACTTTCCAAAAGTTGGCACAAAGTTTCTATTTGTCTACCTGTGCCATACTTATATCTGTTTAAAAGATCTCTAATGGCTGTGATGCCATATTCATTTGGGATCATTGTAAAGAGGAATTTTATATCCATAGTTACCATGAGGAAGTTATTTGTTGTTCTCATCCTATACCATGTGT
This sequence comes from Protopterus annectens, assembly GCF_019279795.1. Taxonomy (NCBI): domain Eukaryota; kingdom Metazoa; phylum Chordata; order Ceratodontiformes; family Protopteridae; genus Protopterus; species Protopterus annectens. Next base: position 50,528,239 of record NC_056731.1, on the reverse strand, counting down.
AGAATTGCTTCAAAAAATCTACTGTATCCTTAATGTAGCTCTTTACATGTTTCAAATATATACTTAATTGGCCTTGTAAGTATACAGAGGTGGCTTCAGTAATCCATCCACGGCCTGATATGATAGGCCTCATTGGGGGTCTGTGGATGGATTTGTGTATTTTAGGTATGCCATAAAGTATTGGAATTGTAGGGTGAGAGATAAACAATTCAAGTGAAATATCATTCATAACCTGTATGTCACATAACAATGTATTAATCTTATTAATAATCTCATCAACTTGGATACAACTTATTTCTGTGAAGGCTGAAACATCATTAACTATCTCCAACATACTGTTGTGATAATCTATCTTATTCATTATCATGATGGCTCCCCCCTTGTCAGCTTCTTTAATTATAATATCATTGTTTTTTCTAGTTCACATAGAGGCTGTTTTTCTTCCATAGTTAAATTATAGATTTGTTTAAATTTATCATTCTGATAATATTGCCTGATCTGTGCCTCACAGGAACTATAAAACGCTTCTACAATAGGATGGCTGGTTGGGGTATACTTAGAAGTTTTCCTGGTTTGAATAGCGTCATTACTCATAAACCATTGTTTACATATAGAAAATGTAGTAACCTTAAGGATAGGTTGTGCTATAAAGATTTGAGGTAGACACAAATGAAAAATAAAATAGTTAAACATGGTACCTTTGCCTGTCATAATTGTTGTAGTTGTGTATTTATAGAGACAAGTAATACTTGTATTAATCCCAATAACAAGCTTTTCACATTCCGATGTTCAGCTACATGTAACACGAATAATATTATATATTTGATTACCTGTACAAAATGCACATGTTTTTTATGTAGGCAAGTCCACCAGATGCCTGAAAGACAAAATAATTGAACATAACTCTGAGATAAGAAGGGAAATATTAACTAATTCCCTAGCTAAACATGTATCTGAAAATCTAACCCATAGTTTCAAATTCAGGGTTATGGAAGTTATGACAAAATCTCTTAGAAGGGGATATTTAAATACAAAGTTGGAAAACATAGAGCTTCAATGCATTCTGCACCTACAAGCTGAACATCTACCAGGTTTAAATCAAATGGTTTCAATTAAACCTGTTTTAAAATTAAAACAAAAGACTGTTTAATGTGACTATATAGAAGTTTGAGTTTATTATTCTATTTTATTTTATTATATACATATCTTTTTTTGAGGATGTATACAATGTTTTTAATATTTTTATATATATATATATATATATATATATATATATATATATATATATATATATATATATGTTTTTGTGTATATGTATATATGTATGTATATATATATATATATATATATATATATATATATATATATATTTTTTTTTTTTTTAAGGACTTGTCATTGTGGTTAATTATTTGATTGGCTGTGAGATATAATTAACTGACATGTATATATAAATTGCTAACTTTATGGGGAATGTTATTAAGCACTGAGGAGGAGTACTTGATACTGTCTTACATTGGTGTTAGCTGCTTTGATTTTGGATTTATTGCTCATTTTACAGCTACATCTTTACTCTGGATGGTCTTTTGGTTTTGTCTTATAGTATATTTTTAAGACATAACAGAGACAAGACACAGTTTCCACCTCACCATTATTATCCTACTACATAGCCGTTCTGATGGCTTTGACATTAACTCAACTTATATCTTACTGGCAGAACCCAGTCCTGAATGGATTACAGGAAATGCCACTTATGTGGTCAACTACTTTGGATGAACAGGACTCTAACTTTCATTCATTACTTTTACAATTACAGCGAAAAGTACAATGTTTCAGGATTCTACAATGGCAAAGGTATAGTTTCATTGCATATATTGAACTTGGCTTTGTTCCTGGGGACTTCCAGTTGTTAAGATGCCGTCGTACAACAATACCTACCCTACCCTATTAAAGAGATGGCAGGAACTAAATATTCAAACTAGCAGTTATGCAGTTAATGAATGACCATTTTGCCTGTACTGAATCTGGATTACAGGATGAAATCTTGAAAAATGAAGCTGACCTTTCCGGTAAGCCTTGTTTTAACAACTATATATCAGAATATAATAAGATGTTGGATAAACTCCTACTATATGATAAACAGCTAGAAGGGCTTAAATTAAAAAAACTTAACCGTGACATCAACGATTTCAACAACGGCCACATTTTTTCATGGCCAAGGGATGAAAAGAATATAAATAATAACTTTACTAATGTGTCAAGACATCCTCAGACTGTTGTTGACACCAATTTAGTAAGAGCACTGGATGATTTCAGAGCCCCATTGGTCATTTCTGGTGGTAATAATGGTATTCCATCCAATGATATTGCGGTTGGTAGATCAACGGAGGGCGGGACTACCAAAGTGATAACTTCCAGCTCACATAATGCGCATGCCCCTTCTCAGAACTCTGGCATAGTGATGGCTGCATGAGAAAAATGAAGAAACAACTTCAACTGCGTTTTTTCCGAAATCCAAACAGGTAGTTCAATTAAAGCTACCGGAGGAGATAAATATGAACAGGTGGTCGGCTTTGCGAGGCTGGTTGCAGGGAAGAAACAGGAATAGGAGTCAGAGCGGACCGAGAACAAAGAGCAGGAAGCAAACAGAGACTTAAGTATGAATGACTCCTGTGTTATTAATTTATCTAATTTAGTGATTAATTCCAACCATGTCTCTCTACTTGAAAAAGGTTTAAAGTTTGTCCCTTCTTATATAGAAGGGTAACAGATGCTCTTATAGATCTTAAGCTATTTGTATGCAATTTAGACTTGAAATTTTTATATGGTGCTTCTCAAAGTGACACATCTGCATACTATAAAATTAGTAGCACTTTTATTCCAACCAGCCATCCTATTGTAGAAGCGTTTTATAGTTCTTGTGAGGCACAGATCAGGAAATATTATCAGAATGATAAATTTAAATGAATCTATAATTTAACTATGGAAGAAAAACAGGCTTTATGTGAACTAGAAAAAAACAATGATATTATAATTAAAGAAGCTAACAAAGGGGGAGGCATCATGATAATGAATAAGACAGATTATCACAACAGTATGTTGGAGATAGTTAAGGATGTTTTAGCCTTCACAGAAATAAGTTATATCCAAGTTGATGAGATTATTAATAAGATTAATACATTGTTATATAACAGCATGTTGGAGATAGTTAATGATGTTTCGGCCATTATTTGATTGGCTGTGAGATATAATTAATTTATATATAAATTGCTAACTTTATGGTAAATGTTATTAAGCACTGAGGAAGAGTACTTGATACCCGAAAGCTTTGCTGCTGTTATTAAACTGGTTTCTGTCTTACGTTGGTATTAGCTGCTTTGTTTTTGGATTTATTGCTTGTTTTACAGCTACATCTTTACTCTGGATGGTCTTTTGGTTTTGTCTTATAGGATATTCTGTGTTTCCCCATAGCATTGGTATCTTTTTCATTAAGAATACAATTAAAATCCCTGTCACAATAAGGCTTCCCTTTCAGTTCTGCAGTATCTTATCCAATTGAAGTTTGGCAGTTTTAATACCCATTCCCGGCATCCAATAAATATTAACAAGTGAATATGTCTTTGAGTCAATTTGTAAATTTACTAAACATAACATGCTGTTATCATCAGCATAAGTGCTACTCCTCTTATGTTCTGCCCAAAATGTGTATATATATATATATATATATATATATATATATATATATATATATATATGCATATAAATATTTCAAGCATGGGCATTAATGCCCTTCTAGCTTGCCAATATACCAAAACACTTGTTCCCATAATAAATATGCAGGCTGTTCTTAAAAATATCTAAACTAGTACTTGGTTTAATGCAATTTGGTAGTCTGTTCCATGCATCAGCTACTCTGTCAGAGAACCAATTAGTACACTTCTTATTCCTATAGAATCTTCTACATAGATTGTCTGATGATTCTCTAGTATTTTTGTTAACCTCAAACATTCCCAGAGGTAGTTGTCACTAAATTCCCTATACACCTGAATAAGATTTCCTCTTAGATATCTGTGACACTGTACAAGTTCAGATATTTTAGTCTTTCATAATACCTTACATTTTCACATCCAGGAATATCCTTGGTATATTTCCATTGTACTCTTTCCGGTTTACTCATGCTTGTTTTCTTATAGGGTTTCCATATTGTTATTCCATACTCAGGTTTGGGTCTAATGTAACTAACAAACAATGACTTCATTATTTTTATTTCCTAGACTTTATAAATCTTCTTATACAACCTATAGTTCTATAACTATCATTAACCAGTTGGTTGATACGATTAGAAAAACTCATAGCTAAATATACCCATATACCCAGGTCCTTAAATGAGTCTACAGTTTCAATTCACCTTTCAATTTATGCCTGCTAAATCTCATATGCTTACTTTTTGATGTATTTATCAGCATATTGTTCTCCTGTGCCCAAATGGTCAATTCAGTCAAGTTATTTTGTAGACATGCCTTTTCTGTAATACATGTAATCAGTTTACCCAATTTCAGGTCGTCTGCATATAGACTGCAGAATACCTCAGATGAAAAAGTTAGGTCTGAAAGATAGAATCTAAACATGTATGGACCTAGGACAGAGCCCTGTGAGACACCCTGACTATAACCAAGAATTTCTCCTGTCCAGTTGCTGTATGATACTTGGTGTGTCCTATTTGTAAGCCATGCAGCTATCCATCTCATCACGAGTACATCAACACTTAGTTGTACTAATTTATTGATCAGTGTTATGTGTATGACCCTGTCAAATGCTGAAGTTAAATCTATATAAATTACATCACAGCACAATTTTTAATTCATAGGTGTTATTATATTGTTATAGAACATCATGTTACAGGTGTTAATAGATCTGTTTTCAGCATATGCATACATATAGAAAAATCTTGTATAAACTTGATACAGCATTTTAAATACACTAAGTAAATTTGTTGATGCACAAACAGTAAGACTAAAATTTATAACTATTAGTTTGAAATTCCCAAAATATTGAAAATAAGTTATTTTTATAAAGTGTACCAGATCTTTAGAAATTTACTATGAGTTAGATGAGTTCTTATTTTCAAAAACAGTACATCTGTTTTAATGTATGAAGGTGGTTACAAACAGCCAGTATTTAAAGGTATTTTGTGTGTCTCAGGATTGTCTAGTGTTAACCACTGCATCTCAGCAACATGCATCTCCGCCCCCAGATATTCCACTGCAGTCAAGTCATGAAACTGCAAAACTGCAGACCACAAATATAACAACTGCAACTGAGTATGAGTCACTAATTTAAATATGTTCTATCTATTTAGTGTTGATCATATACAAATATCCATTTTCAAAAATAGATGAAAATTAACAATTGAAGACTAGCATGTATTATTTTATCGTATGACATCTGACTTAGAGGACTGAGAGTCTAAAGACATTCCTTCAAACTTATTCGATTCTTAGTATCTTTTAACTGTAATTTATTACTATGAAGATATTATGCAGTGTCTGCAGCCTGATTAGCTAATATAAGATTTATTATTATTCTCATAAATGGTGGCATTTGTTGTTATTTTTTCAGAAAATGTATTCACTTATGTACTTCTGCTCATAGTACAGCAGCAATATCTATAGTTGCAGTATCTTTCCAAGTCCCATCTCTTAAGTCTTAAACCAGACCGTTACTATACAATCTATTGTTGGCATTGCAAAGGTTGCCAGCATAGCTAGATAGAATTTTGTAGATAATTCTATGTCATTGTAAATATCAATATAATCTGCTGGCTTGTTTTACAAATGCAAAGAGAACTATAGGTTCATAGGTTCATAGATTGGTACTAAGCTATCAGCCCTAGGGCCTATACAAGCCTAGCCATAACAATTCCCTGGATATTTCTTCCAACAATATTTACTTCCCTGGACCCCTGTCTAGCAGGGTGACTGACGTGATCCCCAGGGTGAATTTCCTATCTCCCATCCAATCATCAAGGTTCCTTTTGAAGAGTGCCAAGGAGGCGCTCTGCTTGACATGTATGGGCAGTCTTTTCCAGAGTATGGGGAGTCTCTGGGTCAGGACCCTATCCCTCCAGCATGTTTTGTTCATTGTGATGACAAGGTTTAGATCCCTGGAGCGTGTGGCTCTGAGGGATTGAGATTTCTTTAAGTGGAGCATGTCCAACAGCTCAGGGTTTGACATGGCCTTGTATGTTAAGCAGAGATCACCTCTGAGCAGACAATATGCCACAGAGTATAGCTGGAGTTTTTTTAGATGGTCAGTATAGGGCATCTGCTTTAGGCCTGTGATTCTTTTAGTGAGGTATTTTTGTGGCCTTTCCAGCTGTTGCAGATGAATTGTGAGGTACATACCAAACAGGGCATTGTACTCTATAATGGGTCTATTGAGGGAAGAGTACAGTGGGACAGTGACCTCCTTTTTTCTGGATGAAAAGCCCTTCATGATGAGATGTGCCACATAGAAGGATTTCCTGACTGTTGTGGTGATGTGGTTATCGAAGGTGGGACCACTGTCCACCTGTGTCCATACGTCTCTCATCACACTTTCGGTGTTTAGTGTACTGCCACCTATGTGGTAATTCATGGGTACATAGTTTTTCCCAAAGGGGATAACTATACATTTCTTGGCATTAAGCTTGAGCCCATGGCTCTAGCACCAAGCATCTGTTTCTATAAGGCCCTTTTGTAGAATACCCACATCATTTGGGGATTCAATAATGGCTCCCAGTTTGCAGTCATCTGTGAACTTTGTTAGCCAGAGTCCCTTAGTGTTGGCCTGTACTTCAGAGAAGTAGATGCCAAAAAAGAGTGGTCACAGGACTGAACCCTGAGGTACTCCACTTGTCACTTGTCTGGAGCTGGATTTGGAGTTGGCTACTTTTACAGTCTGGGTTCTGTCAGTAAGCCAGTTGGCAGCCCATCGAGTGACATAGGAATTTATGCCAAGCTTAGTAAGTTTATCTATGATTCCAGATTGGAGGATGGTGTTGAAGGCCTGGCCAAAGAATCACGATCACAACTGTTTTGCAAGACACTTGGAAGTGTCTGCGATACAATATAGTTAGGTTCAGATAAAAGAGGACAGGCACCACATAAATGCAGATGGAAAGAGTTTTATATGAAGCAGAGTGTGACCTTTTTCACTGAGTCTATATGTAAATTAATTTTATAAATTGTTTATATGCACATCCAAGCTGACTGCCACAGTAACACCACTTTCATCAATCTAAAGAAGCAGATATTAATTATAAGTCTCCCAACTCAAACCCTTATGATAAGATAAGCAAACCTTCAATTATTAATAAGGGTTAAATAGTTTGGTGTGCAGACATATTAGAAATAAGTTTGATAAATGAAATTACCTTTAATATACATCCTAGCTTTCCTTTTATTATATGAATGATGAATTATCTTCCCCTTTCTCTTATAATGCGAAGACTGTATCATAGATAATTGAAATGGAACCTGTAAGAGAACACATATATATTATATAAATGAGAAGTCATTTTTCTTTTAATTTCTTCTTCTTTTCAACATTTTCCATCCATTTCTTTCTGCCATCCTTTTCAAACAGCTGGTATCCCATTTCATTTCTTCAAGCTGTTCGATTATATATTTTTTTATTTTTATGAAGGTTAATGCAGAATCTAAGTCCTCAGAGATTTTTGTCTCATCAGGAAGAAATATTTTTAGTCTTACAGGAAAAAGTAAATGGACTTGGATCTGTTTCTTCTTCAATTCATTGATTAACGGCAAAAAAATATTCTTTTTAACATTCAGTTCCTTGTCCTGTGATGAAAAGAATTTAATTATTACAGATCTTGAAGCAGTGTTTTTATCAGCTGGAGCCATGGTAAGAAAACAATGTGCCCTCTCAATCCCATATGACATAGCTTCAGGCAGTTCAAGTGTACTAGAGAGCCAAGATGTCAAAAAACTTGTTAGATTATTACCTTCAATTTTGTCCGGTAGACTGAAACTGCGAATATTATTTCTTCAAGATCTGTTTTCCAGATCATCAATTTTGTTTGACAAAAGTGTGTTCTGTATTAATAAATATTCAGTGTTATTTTCTTCTTCTGACAGTATTTTTTCCACATCATTTAAAGCAGCTTCTGTTCCTGTTATTAGTAATTTCTGTTGATTGCGAGTCTCCTGTATTTGCTCCATCTGTTTTATACCCTTGTATTTGAAGTTATCTATCTTAATATCCATTTTGTCTTTTTTTGCTGATAATTCCTGTATGTTAGTCAAAACCATTTGAAGCTCCTTCTTGAGTGAAGTGTCTTGAGAGTTTACTTTAGGATAAACTCATCTTGTCAGAAGAAATGTCTTTCAGTTAGTTGTTTGACAGAAAAAATAGGAATATTTAAATAATTTGTAAATGTTATCATAGAGAAGAGCTTCAATTATTACTTTTTTTTTAAATAAAAAATACAGTTACATAGAAATAAAATTTTCTGTCAAAAATATGACAGCTATAGCAGAGCTGAAGAATTCTGCTTCTATCTCCTCTGCATCTTGGCCCTTGCATTTGAGTTTCTGACTTCATGTCCTTTGGAAAATGCATGTTACTGCAAAAATCTGTTACTGTCACAACTTTCTAAATTTCTAAGAGTGAGCAATATTTAAAATATATCCTTGTTTTTGTGCCCTTGTTCCCCGTTACTTTAGGCTTTGTTCAGATTTCTTATGCTAAGAGGTTGAGAGGCATGATTTGTAGTTTGATTAGTAGAGAAAGTTACAGTTGGTAGGGAGCAAAGCTGTCCCATATTGATAAGGACCAAATGTCACCTCTTTTTTTCATCATCTGAGTTCTTTGACTTTTCTATTGTCCTTTACATGTATTTATTGATATTCCATGATTCCATCCTACCCAATAACATTTTATCTCATAATGATAGGGTGATTATTATCTGGATGCAGAAGGCCACCCATGTCTGCCTGAACAAGAACAATAATCCTCTTCTACCAGCACATTTTACTGGTGACACTAATGGTTCTATATGTCCCAAAGGAAGCAGCAGATTTTCCATTGTAGACAGGAACCACTTTACATCATTGCCATAGCTTATGAACAAACCCTGAAGTCGAAGAGAATATGGTCCAGCACTACTGAAACATCATAGGATGTTATTTGGGTCCATGGAACCACTGTTTTTTATTGTGATCATCTATTTCTTCATGAGGATATTATATAATGGTGGTTGTCCTCAAAGCCTAGTGTAGTAGTGTTGTTACCCGCTGTGGTTTCAAAGCTAAAACTGAATGTTTTTGTAGGAAATTGATGTCATCTGACTTGGAATTTAGTGCACCACTAATTCCTATAACATTACAGTGATGAGTATTCCAAGTTTCCTTTCCTACTTATAGAATAGCCATTTCCCGTTTTAGCTAATAGGAGTCCTTGATTGACTGGAAATATACCAAATGCATTAGTATATTTGTGAATTTAAATTATAATGATGTTATATTTATAGATGGGTATACATATAATTTTAATGGCTAATCCCTGATTAGTGTCACTATGCAGAATGCACAGTGTCTAGCAATCTTGCCACAGACAGCAATTTAATTTTGCCTTGTTGCAAAACTGATTATAAGTGTATGTCTGCATGAGTACATGCACTAACTAATAAGCAACACTATTGCTGACCACTTGAAAAATAATTACCAGTGAAGGGGAAAAAAGCATGTAGCAACAAGCATAAAACAAAAACAAAAGAAAATACAATTGTCTAGGCTGGGATAATCATTCCACTAAGTTTTACAAAAAAACAAGCACATACTAAAGAAGATGTAACTTCACTCCTGCAAACGCTGTGATAGCATGTCTGGCTGAGGCTAAACCAGTCATTCAACTAATCTAATAGGGAAGAAAACTACAAAAGGACAAGCTATAAACTCTTAGCATATCTTATAATAACCCACCCCCAACTCCAACTAAAGTTTGTGAAATCTGACCTGCAGTATGCTAATAAACTTCTCTGAAAACCCTGCCTCTGTGTGAACTTGTGACTTACATAGCATTAAAATGTAAACAAAGTACTCTAGCAAGCAACTGATTTTACAAACGAGCAGGAGCAGCCTTAGGTCACCTGGTGCCCTAGGCAAAGGGGCTCCAAAGTGCACCTCACCACACCACCCGGTGTCCCCATCCCTGTCAACTTACACCAAATAAACACTGAAAAAGTGCCCCTGCTAGAACGGCACCCTAGGTGACCACCTAGTTGGCCTATGCCTAAGGCCGGCTATGCAAATGAGATAATGTGCCAACTGTTTCTGTTTTTCAGAAAGAAGTAATATCTGCATACTTGCTGTGTACTCTATATAATGTAAAACTGAATGTTTTCAAATTAAGATTCATGTTGGTGTATGTTAGTCCTTACATGATACCTGATATATGTCTGAAATGATCTGATGTTTTTGTAACATTTTATAGGCCTGATGTACCTAGATATTCATCTGCAGACTGTACTTAGTTTGCTTAATGTGTATGCTTTCATTAGAAAGACAAGAAGGAGTCGTAACTAAACTTTTTGTGAGCCAAGTCAGTACCTTCGGGATTTTTTCTGTCTGAAGATTTATAATGCTGGAAAACAATTCTTTTTATAGAAGAATACGTATAGATTTAACTGCTGATTTAATAATTCTACATTTATGATTCTGATGCATACTGTAATTGATTCTCTGAGGGGAAAAAGTAATGTGCCTGCATATTGTGAACTGAATTTAATGGAAGTTTCCAGACTGTCAAATTGAAAGGTTAATGTTTTGCCTGTTTTTTATCCCTCCCCGGGATTCATGAACCTTGCGCCAGGCGCCAGCATAGCGTCGGCGTTATAACGCCAAATATGGCTGCTTAGCGATTCAGGTATGAATGAATTCCACGTGCACTACCGGCGTGCGCCGGACCGTCCCCTCGGGCGTAGGTATGCAAAACACACTGTGTGCGGTATTGCACCATGCAAATGAGGGCAAATAGCGATCCACGGTTGCGCAGGCGAAGCGTAGCACGGAAATGTAAACCAAAAAAAACGGTTTACATTTATCCAAACATACCGGAGGAGTAACGGAAGGCTGTCAAAGTCAGGTATCATATAGGTGCAATATGCCAATGTGGAAAGGCACCGAGAATGTCCAAAGAAAATATGCACAAAATGTAAAAATGACATAAATGGCACGAAGGTAGAAAGAACAGCAGACCCCCGGGATGTGTGCACAGAAGTTGTAAAGCAATGAAATAATATGATAATGTCCGAAAAGAGCATTAGAACACAAATCAGCTGCACAGCCACCACACACCATAGTATGTATGTAAAGCTGCAACCCCAGCGCAATGGTTGTCAAGGAGTGGAGGCGGTGTCCGGTGCCGTAACCAGGTATTAGTAGTCAATTCCATGCAAATGAGGCAGATAATAGTGAATCGCAAAACGCGCCAGCGTAAGGATGGAGCAAACGGCGAGCGGTACTACACCGAGGAGTGGCCTACACGAGATACATGTCAACCACACAGGGGTGTGCCACTGTAGGAGGAAGGATATTGGAGGACAGCAAATCTGGGCTGTACAATGCACATTACAGCATCATGACTGGCGTGTTAGGAAATAGATGCGCTGACAGTACAGAATGCGCACAAATGCATGTGCACGAGGATGACTACGTTCCCAAACCAGTCATGTGACGGCCTCACCGGCAACAACCAGGGATATAGGAAGGTAATGCGGAGAATAATGAGGAAATGCGGAAGCAGTGTAAATGTAAA
>NC_056731.1:50458248-50515925 GCF_019279795.1 Protopterus annectens | reverse complement strand
GATGACTGTCAGCACATTAGGTTGCTCACCTCCTGCCGGCTTAGACACGCCTCCAGACGCATCCTACCTGGGCTCGCTCACGTACACTACGCACGTGTCTGTGATTCCGGTGCACTCTCATTAATATGTATATGGCGCTACTGCGCCGGATATTCCATGCACCGCCGGCGCAGGCCTTACGCCGGCCTTGCGCCGAGCTTCATGAATCCCGGGGCCTGTCTATTTGAGTACATATTCTAAAACATTAGAAACTTCTGGACAAGACAGTTGAGGAGCCATCTGTAGACTTTGCTTTTGTGTGCTATTAGTTCAAAAGACAAAGCGGCAGCTGCATCCTGAACACTTTGCACAATTTCACAAATCATAATAATTTTGATCCATATATTTGGAATGTTTGAAAATATCACTTTCAGGAGTAAATGTTCATTTGTTATAGTTCTGATGTTATAATTTAGAGGGATACTCTGTAAGGCCATCAGAAAAGCATCATGTGTATTAGTAATAAAGTAAGTTTGAATGAAGTCTTCAGACTATTAGATTCTAAAGGAGGAAACACTGGAGATAGGTATACAATAAAACTTGTCTACAAGTGATACAAGATGGGATTTGTCTTCATAAGATACAATTTAAGATTCACTTCAAATTCTTTTTCACATAGAATATCCTCTCCCCTCCAAAAAAATAAATAAATGCTTTCTGATTGGGTGACCACTGATAATTTTACAGACATCAAGAGACAGAGACTGTTTTGAAATAAGCTGTGCAAACATTTTATGCAAAATATCTCAGCTTGTTTTGTATAGATGCATTCACTTATTTTTTTATTTATTTAACATGTGTTTACTGAGGAAGTCTGACTTGGAACGAGGCAATTTTCAGTGGAGGCCTGGGAAGAAATGCTCCAGAATTTAGAACAATAATTTATGACTAGGGAGATATCAGATTACTTAGCTGTAATCAGTGACATAAATGCGTATGAAAACGAAAACAGTTATCTTCAGACATTTCTGCTCATTTCACACACATGTCGTTTCCATGCCAAAAAATACAAATAACTTTATCACACGGTATCCCTTCTCTGTCTGTGAACAAGTAACATAAACTGTCTATAAAATGCACAATAATATTTGAATATTATTTGGATATGCAAATCTTCTTGGTCAGCTATGAACAGGTGCAGAATCCTTCCAGAAATATAATACACAAGACTTTTTATTTTATTTTTTTTTTTTTTGGGGGGGGGGGTATTCCAAGTAGTTTCACACATAGACTGTTTTTCCATGAATACCCATCCCTGACAGGTGAGGTGTCCATTTAACAGTGAAAAGTGACCAAAACTAAATAGAAATAAAATGTGCACTATTTTTTCTTCTTTGAATTATTTAATTATTTCAGTTCCTCTTTCAAAAAAACTGATCCCTCCCAGAATAACTATTATCGGAAAATGATCTTTGCTATTAGGAAATCAATCAGCTATTTTTACATGTACATCAGAGCATATCCCATATTCATTTCTGTCTGATGTGGCTACCCATGGAATCTAGAGTACTTTCAGCCAGAACTTCTCTTGATTGCCAGAAGTAAGGTTTGCCTTATGTATCTATAAAACGTATGTTAGTATGGAATGGTTACCTTGGGTCCGGTCAGCTAATTGTTACTGGTGTGTTGGGAGACCACACTTTGTGACTATTTCTGTAAAATAACATAGCATTTCTAAGAATCATAAAGCTCTAAAATCTGTTTAAAAGAAAAGAAGCAGCCCTTCTCAACAAAGATCATCTGATAGTCCAGTTGTACACCAAGAAGTAGATGGGTTTGAGTTACCAGTGGTTAGAATCTGAGTCAGTAAGAACAGTGTAGCTAGCGACAGCTTAGCATGGGTTTGCTCCACTGGCATGTTGGGCTAGTAAGTGTCCCAAAATCCCTGCTTCTTTGATAAGTAAAAGCAATGTCTTTCATCTTCTCCCATTAGGGGTCGCCACAGTGGATCACTGGTTCACAGATTGATTGGCAGTGGAGTTTTGACGGTGTCTAGTTGCCAGCCTGGCACCCAACCTTCACAGAAGGCACACACACACACACACACACACACACACACACACACACGCACACACGCACACACACATACACACACACACACACACACACGCACACACACACACACACACACACACACACACACACACACACACACACACACACACACACACACACACACACACACACACACACACCTACTGCATGTCTTTAAAAATCACTTGTCTGCAGGGAGGATATGCAGACTCCACACAGAAGGCGCTCCAGCCAGGAATCAAACTGGCGAACCTCTTGCTGTGAGGTGACAATGCTAACTGCTGCACCACTGCAGTGGATGATACTTTATGGCCTAAATAATAAATGGATGGAACCTGCCATCAATAGCAAATAGGCCCTTTCCATCTTATCCTTATGTTTTTTATAATACTTGGGAGCTTTTCTCCCCAGGCAACTTCTGAAAATGGGCACTTACCCAGTTGGACTTTCATGGTAATCAAATGTCAATAAATAAAGACCCCAATATATTGAGTTATGAGAGGGGCTATACTGGCATTTGGGAAACAAATAAGTTCATAGGTTCATAAGTGATTACTAGGCTAATGGCACAAGAGCCTTTACATTCTTAGCCAATAATACCCAGGATGTGACAATATTATATCTTAATTCCCCAGATATGGGATGGGGAAGTATCTGGGTATTAGAGCCCTGAGTCATTTTACAGACTGTGTCTATCCATAACGGGCATTGGCAGTACCACAGGGGTAAATTTATGGTTCCTCATCCATTTATCCATATTATTTTTGAGGAGTGTGAGGAATGGGCTTTGTTTTATGAAGATGGGAAGTTTATTCCATAGATGAGGTAACCTTTGGGATACAAATCTGTATCTCCAGCAAGTTCTGTTAGGGTCACAAATAAGGTTAAGGTTCATGGAATGCATAATCCTTGTACAATTTTTCATGCAAATATGTAATCTTTTCATCAGGACTGGAACAAAGAATGCCTTGTGGGTCAGGCGTAAGTCCCCTCTCAATAAACAATATGAGACGGAGTAAAGGGATAGGGCCTTTAGTCAGTATGCATAAGACACATGTCTTAAGCTATGTATTTTTTTAGTGAGAAACCTCTGGGGCTGCCTAACATGGTGTAATTTCCTGGTTAGGTACATGCAGAAGAGAGCATTGTACTCTATTATGAGCCTGATGAGGGCCGAGTACAATGGCACTGCAGTTTCCTTTGATCTTGATGCCATGCCTTTGCTTATAAGTTGAGCCATACAGAAGAATTTCCTTATTACTACTGTAGCTACCTGATCGTTAAAGTTTAGGTTACTACCTATCTGTGTCCCTAGGTCCCCTCACCATTAGGTCTACATTTAGGGGTGTGCTATCAATGTTATAATTTGTAAGGATATCTGATTTATTGCTGGGTATGATACTACATTTTTTAACATTTAGTCTTAGATCATGGTTTTGGCACCAGTTGTTTGTCATTTTTAGGCCTGTTTGTAGGATGTCAACATCGTTTGGGGATTCAGTGATTGCTACAGATTGCCTGTTTGTAAGCTGTCAACATATTTTGGGGATTCAGTGAGTTCTCCAGCTTACAGTCATTAGTGAACTTGGTGAGCCAGAGGCCCCCAACATTGGCCTTCACTTATAGGTTCATAGGTGTGTACTAGGCTAATGGCCCTGGAGCCATTACTAGCCTAGCCCATTGGATTACCCTGGCATCGTACCACCAGACCTTAGTTCCCAGTGACTCTGTTGAGTAGAGCTACTGGTTGATCCCCGGGGTGAATTTTCTATTTCCCATCCACTCATCAAGATTCCTCTTGAAGAGGACCAGTGAGGTGCTCCATTTGACATGTAAGGGAATCCTATTCCATAGCATGGGCAGTCTCTGGGTTATGAACCTGTCCATCTAGCTTGTTCTGTTGATTGTGGTTTTGAGGTTGAGGTCTCTGGAGCATGTGGTGCAGAGGGATTTGGATTTCTTTAGATGTAGCATTTCTAACAGAGCTGGATCAGACATGGATTTGTAAGTCAAGCAGAGATTGCCTCTAAGTAGGCGATATGAGACAGAGAATAGTTGGAGTTTTTTGAGTCTGTCCATATAGGACAAGTGTTTAAGGCCTAGAATCCTCTTTGTGAGGTACTTTTGTGGCCTCACCAGTTGTTGCAGGTGTCTAATGAGGTACATGCCAAATGGGGCATTGTACACGATGATTAAGTTTATCTACAATCTCCAAGTGGGGGATTGGGTTGAAAGCTTTGGCCAGGTGTAGATACGTGGTGCATACTGTTTTACCCTCATCCATGGCCCTAGTGACTTTCTCAAAGAAGTCCATCAGATTCAGTAGGCAAGACCTCCCTTTGTTAAAGCCAAATTGGGTCTGGTCTAGTTTTTGGAGAGTTCCTATGTCATTATCGATCAAGTCCATGATAATTCTCTCCATGGCCTTGCAGATAAGCCTGGTCAAGCTTATGGGTGTTTAGTTTCCTATATTGGCTTCCCTTTTGCTGAAGGATGACTGTTGTAGTCCTCCATTCCTGTGGGATAAAGCCCATCCTGTGGCTGTGGTTAAAGAGGGTTTCTAGCGGCCATGATAGATTCTGTTTTAAGCTATTTCAGAAGCATCCTGGAATGTTGTTGGGACCCATAGAGGCTGTGGTTTTGGCTTTAGCAAGTGCAGTAAGGACCTATTCCCTCATAATGACTGGTGGAGGGATGGTTGTGAGTATTTATTTGGGTATGGTAGGAGGTGATGGGGAAGAGAAGTTTGAACTAAACTCGTCGGCCAGCAGGTTTGCTATAATTTCAAGCTGGGTGTAAGTGCTGGTGTTCATGATTAACTTGGCACATTGCTGAGTGTTTCCCCTGAGGCTACAAACATAATTAAAAAAGCCTTATGGTTATCTTTTATCTGGGAGGTTATCTTTGCCTAAAAATTTGCTTTGGAAAATTTGTCCAGCTCTCTAATTTGTTTGTTTAGAATTGTATCTTCTTGCACTGTTTTGTCTGCTCCTTCTTGGCTTTGGAGAGATTTTTTTTTCCTTTATTATTTATGCTAGGGGTCTATCAATGGGGTTTATTTTTGCCAGTAATCATAGGTTTCACTCAGACAGGTACTGTCTCTCCTATACAGCTATGAATGTGATTGTGCACTCCTTTTGTGTACAGTTCAGAGTAGGCCTCAGTATCATTTGGGATTGTAGAGGCTTGGAAGTTTAATAAACTGTCACTTAGTTTGAGGTAAATGGCATCAGCAAAGTTCTTAACAGGTTTGAAGTTTGATGGGGGTTCTAAGCTAGTTTTAATACTAAAGAAGATCATTTTGTGGTCAGATCTTACCAGATAGGAGTAAATGCATAGGAGTGAGCAGTATCCCTCCATGTTCATGAGTACTAGGTCTAGGATATTTGCATCTCTAGTTGGGGAGTTAACTAGTTGTTCCAGGGCGTTTGCATTGATGAAGTCCAAAACCATCTGAACAAGTGAATTATGGGTTGTATAAGTCTCCCAGTTTATGAATGGGCAGTTGAAGTCACCCATAAGTATGATGGTAGGCTGAATGCTAAGAGATTCCAGTAGGTTTAGGTTGGAGGTGTGGTTTTCCAGACTCATGTTAGGGGATCTCTAGCTAACAAGGATATGATAGGGTTTTGCATCTATGGTTAGTTGGGCATGGAACAGCTCAAGTGAGTCTGTGGTTAGTTGAGCATAGAACAGCTCATGTGAGTCATGTTGTTGGACCTGTCTAGCAGTGTACTTGTCCTTTATGAACACTGAGATACCTCTTCTTCTTTTATCCGAGCTGAGGGGGATTGAGATGTATGAAAGGTATTGTAGCCTTTGATAGCTGGAGTGCTTTCCATGGTTCTGAACCAATGTTTCCATGAGTGCACATGTGTCTGCATTCTCCAGGGTGAGGAGTGCTTCCAGGGATTTAAGCTCCTAGCATTGAGCAGCAGCACCTTTAGGTCTTTGTGAACAATTTTTGTTATGTTGGAGGGTTTAACAACTTGGCAAGGTCAAAATCAGGCCCTGTGGGGATAGATAAAGTTTGTCCCAGTATTCAGAAACCAAGTGGTGACAAGTGCAAACTATCTCTGGCAAAGCATCATGGTTTATCAGTCATGTCTTCCCAGGCCGATAGATATTGGATACCCTTGTTGTGACACCAAAAACTAAGCCAGTTGTTGAAGTCAATCATTTTTTGCTGGTACTGTAGCATCATCATTGGTGAAGGTTGGATGCTACTCAAGGCTAGATTCATATCTGCCAGGGACACATATTCTGAGAGCTCTATCATGTCTCTCTTCATATAGTCCAGTGAGGTACATCTTAGGTCATTTACACCCACATGGACTATGACCATGTCATTACTGGTACTTGTGGTTTAAAGACCTAAATGCATGTGTGATATGGTGGTTCCTGGCTCCAGACAGGCAAACTGACTGCGATCTTCTCCTTGTTTAGCCTGGTAAAGGGAACATCAGTATGTCTTATAATGGAATCCCCAATAACTATAATGTTTGGTTGGGTAGTGTGTTGCCTTATGTGCTTGGAAATGGTGCTACTATGATTTTCAGAGTTATGTGTTGTGTGAGATGTTGTCTTTTCTGAGTGCGCACAAGGCCACTGAAAGATGCATTTAGAAGGTCTTGAAGATCTGGGTAGATTACAAGTGAGTACTTCCGCATATGTGGGTGTTTGTTCCTTAGTGTCGGTATTGAGTGTTTTGGATATAATGCTAACAACCTTTTTTGCATCTTTCATGTGTGTGTGTATATATGAGAGCTTTGTCTCCAATGAAATTGTGTATCTACATCTCTCACACACTGTGTTTGTCTCTTCTAAAATTAAATGGTTGTCAGTAAACATGAAGCAGTTACCACACTGCCACAGGATGTCCATATCCACCAGCCAAAAACAGAGATGACAGAGAAGCACCTATCCATTATACCAGATCATTAGTAGATGAGAACAAGTAGGGTTAGTCACTTAAAGATCTAAGTGAGAGTGTTTAGTAGTATACTATTAGATGACCTGCAGTGGTGCTGTCCTCTGCACAAACAGGCAGATCTCTGAACAGGTGCGAACAATGGGAGACTATGGAGAGCATTTCTTATACAGGGTTTTAAACTTGAGATGTTTGCTTATATACAAGGCATGGGTAACCATGTTTGTGTGATGAACAAACATGAAGTTTTTATACCAGCAGGATGAAAGACTTTTACACAATTAAGCCTTCAGACCAATCAGATAATTGCATAATAAGCATTCCACCAGCAGTTCCCAACTCAGATGGGTTAAATCAGCCCTCTGCTCCCACCAGAGTGAAAAAGCCCTATTAATGTAAAACAAACTTGTTTTGAGCTCAAGTGCAGTAACAGACGCTTTACAACAAAAGGTAACTCCTGCACTATCAGGTATCTTTGGAAATAAGTTCAAAAAGCACAAGAAGTGTTCACAAATACAGAAAAAAATTGTGCAAACATAGGAAAACTTCTACAATCACAGAAAAACTTTGCAAAACTTAGAAATATTTTGGCAAACTCAGAACAGTTTTGTAGTATCAGAAAAGGTTATGAAATATCAGAATACTGTTAAAACAACCTGAGAGCAGTACAGTAACAAACAGGTTACATTTCTTTAACAAGTGGAGGCTGAAAAAATGATAAATTTAAGTAAATCAATAAATGCAGCACAGAAGTGTTAAATAGCACTGAGATAGTTAGAGAAAGTGCAAAAAATACTTAGTTTTGTGGGTCCAGATGGTTTTAGAAGAAATTCAATTCTTGTAGTCACAGGTGTCCAAGCCAGGCCCAGGAAAGCTCTGAATAAATAAACGTTATTTTTTAATGAAATCTCAGAAAGTACAAGGTGTGAGGTCTAATAAGGGGTTGGACAGCAGAAACACATAAAGAGATAGATTTATCCAAAGTTAAAACCATTCCAGGCTATATGTTTTAATATACTATACTTTTAAGCTTTGACCATTTCTCTTTAGAGTCTATAGACATTTGGGGGAATGGCAGTAATGGCACATGCTTCCAGAAAGGTGTCCCCCTACATCCAAAAAACCCCCAGTGATAAACGATGAAAATCCCATGTGGCTTTGTAGATGATCAGCATACGGCAGAAGTACAGCAGTGTGACAATAATTTGCAGTGTATATTTTAAACGTATGGAGCACCTCCTAGCTTCTGTCATTCACAGTACACCTATCATGTAGCATTAAGGCTTATGTCTCTAAAAAAGTCAGAATATCAGCTTCATGTTACCACTGTCATTAAAGAAAGAAAAAAGAAAAGAGAAGAAAATCCCTATGACCCAATGGTGATCCTCCTCAAAAATTAAAGTTTGCAAAAATAATTTGCCAACAAGGATTTCAGTACTACATTTCCATACTATATGGCAGAGATCATTAATGTACCAGCTGCCATTAGATTTATGCAATGGGAACATTTGCTTTTAATAAATAATTGGGAAAATACTGATGTTACACTAAAACACAGGGCAAAAGTTTTCACTCTAAAATGTTATCTTTCCCTTCCAGATAAGGGTACCCGAATGATTTGTATGACATATCTCAAGAGTCTTCTAAATATTTTGATTGCAGTCTTCAAAGAGGCACACTTGCAGATATAAAAACTCTAAATAATTTGTGATGTCATTCTGATAGCATTTTGTCTGTATGAGGCAGTGAGGCATATGAGTTCCTATTAACCTTAACAGCAAATAACTTTGTGGCAGGGTATTTATTTTACAGACATCAACTCATATAGTAGCAATGTATTTAATTAAAGCTGGTTGTGGGTTCCTTTCTCTAATATAGTACATGAGCAGTACCATTTTTTCAGTTAAGATAAATTATTCCAATGTAATTTTCACAAAAATATCCTTCGAACTGAAGCTGTGCCAGTATCTGACCAATAAAGAGTGCACGCTGAACCATAAGTAAATCTTGCTTTTAGAACTTTTCTCTGAAACATTAAAACTTTGTAAGAGCAGCTGTTTTATTTAGTTAATTAGTTATTCATGTATTTTTTGTTTAATGAGTTGATTTGATTATACATTGCACTATGCTTGTTCACTAGAATCTAAATATGCATTTTTATATTTAATTAGTTTGAACTATTTTGCTATTGCTTACATTTTAGTATTTTTTTGTTTGTGAAATGTATTTCACCCATGCTGATTTTGAAATTGGTCAGTATTGATCAATGTATTACACCAGTAAGCAAAAATAAATAAATAAATAAATAAATAAAATAAGTCAACTGGACTTTAGAGCATTTTCAACCATAGCACAGACCAAAGCCACATACAATTGTGACATAGCATTTGTTAAGAGACTCGACAACATATAAGTACACAATTAAATTGCATAAAAAGTTTGTATATAAGAATAAAATATTATAGTAGGACATATTTAAGACATCAAAAGTATACAACTATGAAGCAATGTAGGAAAGACAAAACCATCTTACAGGCTTCCATCAGGAATGTTTTAAGCAAAAATGGTTATTGATTAGTTTTATACATGTATTACATCTGATTATACAATGCTCGCTTAAGTTACAAGGCGTGTTTGTTTACAGTAATTCAGAATACCTTGTGCGACTAGTGTGAGTCTGTTGTCATGGCATCCCTGCTTCATAAGCATTCCAAGTGGGATTAAGTAGAGGAAAGAGAGAGAGAGGAAGCAAGATGAGAGAGAGGAAAAGAGGGAGGGAATAGCCAATTTATTAATAACCATTTATAAATTGCAGGACTTTACTAGTCAAAGCAGCCTTTAGGTAATCGTAAGTTTCTAGTTGTACTAACTCACCACTACAAATTAAGTGTCAGCATACAAACTTTTGCTAGCCATAGCCAAGACAAGTATTTCAATAAGTGGATTAAACAGCATAAAATAAATTTGTATCTGCCTATCTCTGTGCTGCAGCTATGGTGACTGTGGTTTGATAAGCAGCCTCGACTCTTTAAGACCTGGCAGTAAAGGGGATGAATGAAGGGTCATGGTCTGCTCACCCCTCTTTGGGGGGGTATGTATGCACTCAGGACGACACTGGTGTTGTATTTTCTCAGGTGATGACCAGATTCACCACATGGCACAGCACATTCCTTGCTGATTGACGTGTAACCATTCTCCTTCAGCTAATCTTCATGTTTCCATGTAAAACTATGCTAATGTCATAAGCTGTATATAACTTTATTGTACTGACCTCCAAAGATTAAGTCTGCTTCCACGTGAATTGATTTACATGCCTTGTTATAATATTTGGCAATAAGAAACCTAATTCCACTATCTTAAGCCAAATCATTTCTCTGAAACTTTTCACTAAAATGTGTGACAAGTGAGCAAAATTGTATTTATTTATTTATTTTATTTTGCATTTGTTTACTGGGTAGTGTCCAACTGGGCTTGGTAACCCGTTTTCAGCGGAGACCCGGGGAGAAAAACTTCATACAATACAATATTAGACATTTGATTAGTACTAAAATAGTTACATAACAAAACAGAGAATCAACAGGGTAGTACATTCTTAGGATATTAGATTACAGAGTTGTAAGAAATGTAAAGGGTCATTTGATAAGTTGCATATTTTTTATGGGAGGTGAGCAGAAAGGAGAGGACTCAGGCAGAAAGGAGGGAAGAATATAGCACTTAGGAGGTAAAGAGGTAGTGCGAGGGAGAGGTGTAGTGGGTAAAAGTAGAGAATGAGGGAGGAGAAGTATTTTGTGAAGAGGTTAAGAAAACATGTGAATGGAGGTAAAGGACATTATCCAGGAGAGCAATATGGGCATAACCAGTTGTTATTGAGGTGTTCTTTTAGCCTACGTTTGAAATCAGGAGAGGATGGGGCACTTTGTAAGATGAAAGGGAGGGAATTCCAGTACTTAGCAATTTTGTTTGAAGAGAGGGAGTCTCCGTGGGAGTTTCAGGACTGAGTAACTTTGAGGAGTGGTCTGTTGGAGGATCTGAGGGCTCTGTTATAAGTTTGAGGCTGGATAATGGAGGAGATGGAAGGGCAGGTGAGAGGGTTTTGAATAATTTTGTGGGTGAGGACAAGTTGATTTAAAGTGAAGAGGTGAGGCAGTTCTAGCCAGTTCAATTTTTTAGAGCAGCGCAGTGATCAGCTTTATGAGGGAGATTGGTTGCAAACTTAGCTATTTTGTTCTAGCAGGATTCTAGGTTTTGAAGGTCATTTTTACGTAAGTTGGTGAAAATGTCTGAGCAGTATAGCAGTGTAGACAGAAGCTGAGATCTAGCTGTGGCTAGTCTTGTTTGAGGTGCTAAGAATGGTTTTGCTCTGTAGAGAGCACCGAGGTTTGCATGGACCTTTTTGATTGTTAGGGATATATGAATGTCAAATTTTAGGTGGCTGTCTATGATAACACCTAGTAGTTTGGCCTGGTTAGTAGGTTTAATTTTTGTGCCATTTGTGGACAGAATAGGGATGGGGGGAGGTGTTCTTTTTAGCTTTGTTTGTAAAGTTTATTATCTTAGTCTTCTTAGGGTTGAGAATGAGTTGATGGCTAGTAAGAAATTATTCTGTTTCCTGGAAAGCTTTTTGTGTCTTTTCCTGAAGTTCTAGTGGGGATGAGGTAGATATGATGAGCATAGTGTTGTCAGTGTACTGTATTATTGTGGCTAATTTGGTAGCTGACATGAGGTCATTTATGAAAATGATAAACAGAATGGGGCCCAGAATGGACTCTTGGGGAACACCTGTGTTGATAGACAGTAAAGGAGGGGGGGTTTGGTCCCATTTGGTGGGCTGCTGTCAGTTTGATAGGCAACTGTAGAACCAAGAAAGGGTTGATTGACTGAGGTTGAAAGTGGCAAGTTTGTTTAGGTGAGAGTGATGGGATATGGTTTCAAAAGCTTTTGACATATCTAGGAATACAGCGGAGACAAACTCACTGCTGTTCATAAGATGATGAATGGTGTTTGAGAAAGCAATAAGGGCAGTATTAGTACTGTGCTTGGGGCAAAAACCATGCTGTGTGTTAGCTAGAAGGTTATTTGATGTAAGGTGATCTAGGAGTTGTTGGTAAATGCATTTTTCACGGATTTTGGCTATGGGTGGGAGTATTGCTATAGGGTGGAAATGTGTAATCTCTGTGGAGGGGCCACCCTTGTGGAGAGGGGTGATGTGGGCTATTTTCCAGAGTTTGGGCACATATTGTTCAGAAATAGACCGACTGATTAGTATTGAGATAGGGTAGGCAATATATGGGGCTGCGGTTTTTAGGAACTTGTTTGGCAACTGGTCAGCAGCAGGGCTACAAGGTTTTAGCTTGCTTAGAAGATTTTTTATAAAGGATGTTTGAATAGGTTTAAAAGTGAGGGAGCCTGTTGAAGTAGATGTAGGGGAGGGGGCAGTGAGTGGAGAGTTTTGCAGGCATTGTAGCAGGCTGAAGATAGAGTTTATGAAGTAAGAGTTAATCTGAGAGGCTAGAGGTTCAGAGGTATTCGAAGTGGAAGGAGAGGGTGTGGGGGGTCTGCCAGGGTTGAGGAAGAGATTTATATTCCACCAGAATTTTTGAGGGTTATGTAGGTGTTTTTCTTGTGAGGATTGGAAGTAATATTTTTTGTCCCGGTTGATTTTTGCCTTAGTTTGATTTCTAAGTTACTGGTCATGTATAAGCATAGATTTGTCTTTGGAGGATAGGCAGAGGGCTCTTGCTTTGTCCCTTTGTTTAATTAGTAGTTTTGTTCTGGGGGGTAGCCAAGGCAGTTGTTTTGCTTTGGTGCAAATCTTTCTTGTTTGGGCTAGGCTATTTAGGATTTCAAGGAAAGTATGGTTAAAAATTCTACTGCATGATCTAGTTGTAGGTATGTTGGTGGTGACCAGTCACAGTTGAGAAGTAGCTGATTAAGTAGGGTGGGGGAGAAATGTTTTTTTGCTATGTAAGTATTTAAATGGACTGTGAGGTTTGATATGTATTTTTTTGTGTTGCAGAAATGTGGGGGTGTGGTCACTAATGCTTATGGGAAAGCAGTCAGATTGGTGGTTGAAGTTTGGCTTATTAGTTAGTATCCAGTCTACTAGTGATTGTTTTTTACTGTGTTTATCGGTGCGGGTGGGGAGGTTTATGATTTGGGAGAAATTAAAGAGGTTGATGAAGGCTGATGGATTGTCAGAGGAACAGGAGAACCATTCTGGGTTAAAATCTCCTAGAATGATAGTTTCTTGTGAAAAATAGGAGGAAGATGGGTAACAGGTTATCATGTTAAGAATTAAAATAATATGCACACTGGAACTAATTACACCACTGTTTAGAGTTTTGCAGACTACAGACAACCATAACATGCAAAACATATGTATTACAGTTTCTTTAAACATCACTGAGTATTGGCTTCTCCCTGAGTAACCATTTCAGAATTGTAAAATAATTACAATGTGTTATTTTTACATAATTACAATGTGTTATTGTGCATGAAACCTGAGATGCACGATAATACTGTGTGAGGCTATCATTCAGTTCTACCCCACTGATTGTTAGTTCCCTTATTTATTCTAATCAGGCCAAATCATCACCCTTAGCATAACATGATAGGTAAGAGAAAAAGAAGCAAACATGTCTGAACAACTTTATTTGCTTCCCAACTATTTGATGCATGTATGTCTCGTAAATGTCTTTTGATTTTTTTCCTCAGAATTATTCTCTGTCCTTTTTAAAGTATGTAATGCAATTAAACTATAAAAGTAGAAGTCATTAAATAATGCCATAATATTACTACCTTGATTATCCTTAAGATGTAGATATTAATACAAATCATCTTACTTTTCCAATCATCTAACTGAAAGGTAAACATATTTAAAAGGTACCACTGTTTTGGACATGAATGTGTATACAAGGCTTTGGTGGACAATATAGAATGTTGATTTAGGGGCAGACCAGTAAGACTGAACATTAATCTCCATGCTGACCTGATTTTGTGACAGCATTGGGGTGGTCAAGAAGGAACTTCCTGGTTATTTTTTTCCCCAAGCAATTCTTAATATTATCTTCTCAAACTAAGTAAGACTCATTTTAGACTTGGGAGGTGGACTACAGTTTTGTGAAACAAGATTTAGAAACAGAAGAGATCAAAAAAGGAAAGATAAGGGGAGAATGTGATTCATATCTGCTGGCCTTAGAGGAAAAAAATGAAAGTCCATGGGAGGAAGTAGAGTTGGACAGCCAATTCTACCATGGAAGGTTGTAAGATGATCCATAATGCAAACTTTGGCTCATAAGGGGAGATGCCTAAAAAGATAAGAAATTGATAAAATGGTAATCATACGATGATAAAGGAATGTCTATATTATCATCATAATCAGATTCGTTTGTTTGATTGCTTGCTCATTAGCTGGTTTATATGCTTGTTTTATTTGATAACTGTCAAAGTAGACTACCCCAAGAGTCATTTTAACCAAGGACAATGACAAAACCAAAAATATTAGCAAGGCCAAAAAAAAGTAATCTATGTAGTATAACATTACCATATGGTATATCTGGTTAGATAATAAAGCATTATAAAAGCAGAAAAAAAGTTTCTCAACTTACAAAATATTGTGAGGTAAATACTATGACACCTGTCCCCTGGCCCAGCAATTAAGGAGCCTCAGTCCTCACCACTAACAACAGAGAGGGTGTCTCATATATGAGGAAAGGATAACAAATACACACAGTAAAGTGCAATTTCCCTTAAGAGCACACAGAGATCACAGTCAGTCGGGGGCTGTTCACTCCCTTGCTCTCCAGGTCCCCAATAAGACTACCCACTGGCACAGCTATAGGGTCCAGATCTCAGCCTAGTGGGCAAGCTAAAGCCTCTAGCACCCTCTCTGTCCAACCAGTGCTTCGTGTCCCTGCCCAAGTAGCTGACACACACACACACACACACACACACACACACACACACACACACACACACACACACACACACACACATGCACTTTGAGAAAAGTTTATACAACCACACAGACACTCCTGGGGAAGGCTGGCACAGTTTCTCTAGCTGTGCCCCTTTCTCCCAGACTATATGGTAGTTCCACTTGCCACCACCCACTAATACTTGTCAGCTACTCAAAGGCCCTTAAAAGGGTGTCCAATTATTACTGTGAAATATTATTATCCAGTTGGTAGTTGTGACTAAACAGTCAAGGCTTATTAGAGTGACTTGGTACAGGATCAATATAAGCATGCAATGTACTCTTAGAGCTTAACTTATCTCTACACAAAACAGTCACAGTTAAAAGGGTTTAAAAATATTTAATAATAAATAATTAAAAACACAAGCCAATACTTTCTACTACACAGTGCTAGTCAAGAGTTCAGAGATCACACAGAAATACTTAAAATAATTCAATAGTACAGTTCTGACATCACAGAAAAACACTTAGTCTAATCTTTCTAGTTCCTAGCTATTTCTAAAAGAAAACATAAGTCTAAGATAACTTACATATGAGCAAGCAGTGCTGTGAGTTGGATGATCTAGATAAAAATGCTTAATGCCTTATGATTCTCTCTGTTTAAATTGCCATTGCAATCCTTAGTCCCATTACATCATTTTTTACACTTTCCTGGTGTTCCCAGGCTGACAGAAACTGCATTTACATTCTTTTACATCTAAGCAGAAACCAGAGCAATACAGGACATTCCACATGTAAATTCTGGCCATTAACTTTAGCCTTAAAACAATAGGCAGAAAGCCTTCATCTAGCCCAGCTGGAGCCGAATTGTAAACATCAAAGACAGTTATGAAAATAATTTTAATTTCAAAGGGCAGACAAGAAATGCTTGACTTAGCTTTCTTTACAGCAGAGGGCAATGTTGTTACATTGTTTTGAGTTCAACATTTCACAGCATATTCTTTCATTTAAGAAAACAAGCCTGTATTTCAACATTCATATTTGCAAAGGACAGAATTATGTACCAAATTCTATTTGACTAGGCTGGCAGCCTTCATCCATCTCTACCAGTCTTCAAAAATACCACAAAGATTAATTAAACAAATAAGCTATCCTACAGTGACACAAAAATAATTTATCACTAATCCAGAAGGGTGAATGAAGTTTCTGCACTCCCTCAGTGGGCAGGGCAGGGGGGGGGGGTAGTTCAGCAACAACACAACATGGTAGATTGCCGTTGAATTTGGCATAGTGTGGGACAGAAGTTAATTTACTCTATGGGGGGTGATGTGCTTCATGTTGACATGGCTTCCCAGACCATTTAGGGCACACCAACAAATAATGTCCACCCATGTGATGCTGCCAAATTGCCTTATTCCATGTGTCTACTTCTCCTTCCCAACCTGCCAGCTGCACCAGTGACCCCACGCTCTATAAGTAGTACTAGGTATCCCAAGGTTAGGAGCAACTGGATCAACACTGAACAGCTGACTGTCAGCAGGAGGGTACATAAAGGGACAAAAATATGCTATCTCTCTCTCTCTCTCTATATATATATATATATATATATATATGTATATATATATATATATATATATATATATATATATATATATATATATATGTGTATATGTATGTGTGTGTGTGTGTGTGTATGTTTATATCTATTTATATATTTTTTTAATAAACCATAGCCATGGGTTAAACAAGAAATACCAGCTTGAATCCTGTTTTCTTGTTTTAGTTAGAATGCAAGGAGATCTTTAACATGCATCTTACATTATTATTTATGACAACAGTTTATTTGAGTACATCATATGCTGTTATCATTCCTGTACAACTGGTTTTCCCCTTTTTTGGTTTGTTCTTCCTTAAGGCATGTTTATATATATGTATATATATATATATATATATATATATATATAGAGAGAGAGAGAGAGAGAGAGGGAAAAGCCAAATGCAGAAAACAGTCCCGTCTTAACTGCAAAACACAGGCTCTAAACTTTAATCTCCATATTTGCAAAAAAGGGAACAATAACATGTGACTGTGCTACAATACAGTGAGAGAGAGAGAGACAAAAAAGGTGGTGGTGAGGGGCAAAATGCGTACATTAAAACTAGTAAACTGGACGTTATTTTGAAAAGTACTATAACAGCTGAAACAAAGGTTTCAATGCAAGGAGAAAACATAAGCAATGGAAATTCACAAGAAATTAAGTCAGAAAGCTATATTAAGTTCACCCATAAAAACAAGATTAAATTTAAGTGTCTACAAATAACAGGTAATTAGCAGTAAAGCAATTCATACCTCTCAACTGTCCAGAATTTCACAAAATGTCCAGATTTTTTTTCTTGTTATTTTTGGCCTGGTTTCTATAAAATGTGTGGTTTTCTGACAACTCAATGAGGACTGAAGTCATTAAGTAGTTGAGTTTCAGACTTTATATTCTTCAGAAATACACGCTAACACAAAACCTGTTTTTCTAGCAACTTTCTAAGTTTATAAGGCCAGGATTTAAAAATCTGTCCCTAACTTTGGTCCCTTATCTACCCATTATTTTAGGCTTTTTTTGTGTTCATAGGTTCCTAATTTTAATAAACCATAGCCTAAATAAGCCTAGCCAAAAAGGTACCCTGGCTTTTGCCACCCAAGAAAATTATTTTCCTGTGCCCCTGTCGAGCAGAGCCACAGAAGTGATCCCAAGGGTGAATTTCCTATTTACCATCCAATCATCAAGATTTTTCTTGAAGAGTGCTAATGAGGAGCTCTGTTTGACATAGGTAGTCTGTTCCAGAGTATGGGAAGTCTCTGGGACAGGAATCTATCCCTCCAGCAGGTTCTGTTTATTGTGGTGACAAGGTTTAGGTCCCTACAGCGAGTAGCTTGGAGGGATTGGGATTTCTTTAAGTGGAGCATGTCCAACAGCTCTGGGTTTGACATAGCTTTGCATGTTAGGCAGAGATCGCCTCTGAGTAGGCGATATGTGACCAAGTTTTTTGAGACGGTCTGCGTAGAGCATCTGTTTGAGGCCAGTAATCCTCTTTGTGAGGTATTTCTGTGGCCTCTCCAGTTGTTGTAGCTGTCTTGGGAGGTACATACCAAAAGGGGCCCTGTACTCTATAATGGGTCTAATGAGTGATGAGTAGAGGGGAACAATGACCTCTTTTTTTCTGGATGAGAAACCTTTTGTGATGAGGTGCTCCATGTAGAAGGATTTCCTGACCACTGTGGCCATGTGATTACCAAAGGAGAGAAGGTTGGGAGGCATAACTGCCTTGTCTGACCAGGGACAACTAAAGATAACAGATATTCAATGCTCTTTAGTTTAAAAGCAAGACATTTACTGGACAATATTCAAAAATGTGTGTTAAGTTTGTAGAAAGGCAGTTTTCTCGCGAACGGGTGAGAAAATAATCATCATTCTAATCGAAACGGTGCATGCTTGATAAGGGAATAAACTTTCAGTCCGTATGTTAATCCCGTTTAATAAGACAAAATAGGTAAAGTGGCTTCTTCAGCTATTTTATCGAATCATTTTGCATATTTTAATTACTGTTACTGATGGTTAGAAAGTATACGTGTCTCTGGTTATGCTAACATTTTTATAAGAATACAGTGACGATTACAATTAGTGATATCAGAAGTAATTAGATTTAATTTTAGAAAACAAGTGATGGGGCAGATTGTACCTTTATTTTTTCTAATACATATCCTGTTACCCAAATGTTTCCAGTAACAAGCTCCTGATTTTTTTTTTTTTTTGGGGGGGGGGGTATCCCAGATACGTGAGTGAGTGCAGGTTAAAACCCGCGCACCTCTCAAATGTACAGATTTTCGCAGAATGTCCAGATTTTTTTCGTCATATTTTGGGCCGTTGTTCATAAAATTCTGTTTTTCTGGCAAATTAGTGGCAAATCATTAAAGATTGACGTTAGAAAATAATGACAGACATTTGATTTTCAGACTTCATATCCTTCAGAAAACTCATGCTAATCCAAATCCAATTATTCTATCAGCTTTCTAAGTTTGTAAGAGCAATATTTAAAAATTGTCCCTATTTTGGGGCCCTTGTCCCACTTTTATGTATGGCTTTGTACATATTTCTTGCTCTAAGCTGTCGAGAGGTACGGTTAAGCGCTATGAAGGCGGAAGTGAGTAGTGTAATATCGTCGCCTAAGCAATAGTAAACAAAGGGTCAACGGTGGCACAGTGACTCAGCACATTCTAGCACTACTTATTTAAACTCGCGCCTGGCACCCCACTCTTATACCTTCCACCTGCTTCGCTTTCCTTCTCTGTCAAAGTACACAGACAGCCACATCTCTAGTCATGGCCAGTGACATGGTGCTGTACTGGGGCTCTGGCTCCCCACCTTGTTGGAGAGTCCAAGTCGTTCTGGAAGAGAAAAAGCTGCAGGGCTATAAGAGCAAACTGCTCTCCTTCGAGAAAGGTGAACATAAATCAGCAGAGGTGCTGGCGCTGAACCCCCGAGGCCAGGTGAGTGCTGTGTATTGGTGCATAATGTCACATTCCGCTTGTGGACAAAGCCAAAAAATTAAGAGCGTTGTTAGAATAAAAGGTTTTGTGTTAGTATGCATTTTCTGAATAATATGAAGTTTGAAATTCAAGTGTCTGTCATTATTACATTGCATCAGTCCTCAATGATTATTTGCCAGAGAACCATAAATTGTACGAAGAGCAAGTACAAAAATGTGAATGGAAAATCTGGACAGTTGCGTATCTCATTTTGATCGTACGTCTTAAAACTGATTATTATTATTTGAAAATGTGATGGATTACATCCAGAAAATACTGATAATCATTGCAGTTAAGGATTTTCTTTACTTCAGAAACATAGTTAATTTGCATTCTTTTTTATCCACGTTCTAATTTACGTGTCGGAACTTAAAAAGTCCTCCAGATTTGGGGTCTTTAATTATGACCCGAATTCCCGAAGTAGAAGTTAGCACCTATGAGTGCGCACCTGACAGTATCAGTAGCCACGTTTGTAAACAACAGTAAAATATTTCAGACCAAAAGGCATCCATCCTAAAAGCAGACGATGCTATTTAGAAAGGTAGGAGCCGTACTGACTAGAACAAATGCCCAGAGACGGTTTTGCAAGCTTGGGTCTAGTCTGTAATCATTGAGCCCTGGTTGTTACTGTGCTGTTTTTGAAGTTTACAGTTCCGAGTGCTTTTATTTTAAGTTCTATAGAATGTAATATGGGTTATTGGTTTCACTCCAATAGAAAAGTCACCATTTGACTCCTCTAGTCTAGTATGGTGCATCTATACATTCAAAATAAAATATCCTGTTAGTACACTGTGTGCCAGGGACTATATGTCTGTGTGTGTGTGTGTGTGCGTGCGTGCGTGCGTGTGTGTGTGTGTGTGTGTGGACACTGTTATTTGAAGTTACTCTACCTATGAAAGTAAAATCACCCTGTCAAGCTCCATTGTTTCAGCAGGTCTTTAGCATTTCACAATGTTTGCTTAAGGCACTGCAAATAGATCTGCTCTCTCTCTCTAACACACACACACACACACACACACACTCTCTCTCTCTCTCATTCCCTCTCTGTTCTCTGAATTTGTTTTCCACCTCTTTACTCCAAGGCTTCTGCTGACAAAGTATAAATCCCATTCCTCTCCTACTATTTGCTTTATCAAACCCACTAACCCTTGGTTTTGCTTCTCTCTTCTGTTTTACATATGGCACTGTAACTTTATAATTTTGCATACTCTTATTATCCTTATACTTTAATCTTCTGGTTTGACTTTGCCTTACCTGTTTTCTGTTTGCTTCATTTTGTTTGCTATGCATCATGTTATGCAGTTACTTCTTGAACTGCTTAGTAATGTGTTCAGCTATGTTTTCCTTGATTCTTACCATTGTTTTAATACTGTGCAATAATTCTTGGTCCCCTTTGTGCCAATTATGTTTTAAAGTGCTTTGTTAGCTGTGGGAATTGCACCTTCCTTCTGTAGCTGTTGTTGCCTAGCATCAAAACTACTATTGCCAATGCCACACATATTATTTTCTTTACTCAAATGTCCTGCCAAGGTTTAATTCCCTGTTCAACTGTAATTTTGTTTACCGTTGCATGACTGTGTTTTACATACTCCTTTCAACTGTCCCTAAAAATGGGTGTGGTTATTTGCACTACATTTATTTATTTGCACTACATTTGTCTTGTTGGCAGCAAACACAATTAAAGAAAAACAAACAGGTCATACTTTAAATGTTAGTTCTCATCTTGCTACTTAACTTGTAATGCAGTTACATATGTACTCCGACAGTTACGTTTATAGCACTTATTAGTTTCATTTACACCAGGTTAGTTAAAAACTGTCTGCACTTGCATTTGCAAACCTGTAGATTTACATGTTTTTGAAGCTAGCATTTCCCAAACTGCATTACCATCATGAATACATTTGTCTGTTTCAATTTGCAGGTCTAGAAGTGGATGTGGAGCTGTCCTTTTACAGTCCCTATATAATGTACAAAATATGAAGAATCCTTCAGTTTTACTTCGATCTGACACATTTTATGGTGTGTGGGGGGATGTACAGGGTGCTGCACTTTTGCAAAGTGCAGGAAGAAAGTAGTGTATTTGGAAGCTATGGTACATTCATCATTTGATCGAATGTTTGATTTCTAAAGTTAAGAATAATTAATTTGTCATATTAAGTTGCCATTGTCAAGTTGTAGCTGTAGCAGCAGTTTCAGGGATGACAGTAAGCCTCAATACTATTAATTAGTAATTAATACTGTTACTTGTTTGTTCCAAGCAGCACAGAGTAACTGGGCCTTTTTGAATCAGTCATGAGGGATTCTGGCACCCAGGTTGATAGCAATCTGACTTTTGACCACCACATTGCTTCCATTGTATGGAAAGCTTTCTACATGGCCCACCTCATAAGTAAGGGTATCTCATCCAGGGAAAAAGAGGTCATTAGATCCCTGTATTTTTCCCTTATAAGGCCAGTTATTGAGTACAACGCCCCCTTCAGCATGTACCTCGCAAAGCACATGCAGCAGGTGGAGAGACCATAGAGGTTCCTCACTAGAAGAATCCAGGTCTTCAAACGTCTACCCTACACAGATAGACTAAAAGCCTTGTCCCTGCACTCAGATTCATACGGACTCCTCAGAGGTGACCTCAGTTTGGCATGAAAAGCATTCTCAGACCCCACCTTGATGGGACTGCTGCATATGTGCAAGAAAAGCTACACTCGAGTAATCCACATGCGCAACCTCAACCTGGTCTGTGATATCAATAGGACTTGGTGGGACAGGTTTGTGTCCCAGAGACTCCCCCATCTGTGGAATAGACTCCCTCTCCACGTCAAGCAGAGTACCTCATTATCCCTTTTTAAGTGCAGCCTGGATAACTGGATGGGAAACAGAAAATACACCCCCTGGGATTCCACCTGTTTCCCTCCTGGACAGGGGATTTGGGTGCTTACTTGTCTAAACATATATATATATATATATATATATATATATATATATATATATATATATATATATATATCTGTATAGAGAGAGAGAGAGAGATTGTTAACTCAATAATTCCACCACTCGATACAGATGTCTCTTTTCAGGGGTTACCCAAGAGCACTGACTGGATAGTTGACTTACTCAGAGTCACACATCCTTTACTGGTCCTCACAAATATGTAAATATAAAACATTGTATCCCCACTAGTCATTTCGGACCATAAAGCTGTCTGCTTTGAAGTAAAGGAAAAAAATCAAGAATGCCAGCTAACCTTGCAATTTACAGGTATTATTCTACAACAAACTTTCAACTGCTAAGTGACACCCTGGTAAAATTTCAAGCCATCCCAAAGCCCGAGAATACCAATGCTTATGTGAAATTGTTCACATCAACCCTGTATAATCACATTAACAGCTACATAGAGACAACTGTACCTACCAGTATTAAGCACAGGATCATTTAAAAAAAACAAGCTGCCCTTGTGAAATCCCAGCATCTATAGGTTGTATAACAAAAGGAAGAAATTCATGGCAAAAATTAGAAGGCGCAAAGTCCAGCAAGGTAAAACAATTCCTCATCAATCTTGGCAAGCAAACCTGGAGGTACTCAAGTCCACTAAAGCCAAAACTGAGGCAAAATTAGTCTCCCATGCCAAGTACATTCAAAAATCTTTCTTCAGCTATGTCTGTAAACTCAAAGGCAATTCACAGCAATGTACCAAATTAATTGTAGATGGTGCCACCTATACAGAGCTACAGGATAGGAAATAGTGACATCTGCAACTCCCCCAACTATCATTACAGGTATTAAAGGCACTCTTCAAGGCCAAGAACACTGCCTCGATGGGTCATGCTATATTTCGGGGTGCCTCCTCAAAAACATGAAACATGACCTATCAGGTCTACTAGAATAACTGTTTAACCACAGCTTCCAAACAGGTTTTGTGCCAAGCGAATGGAGGACTGCATTGGTTATCCTGCTGCACAAAGGCAGACCACCCATGGACCCAGGGAATTAATTATCCATAATCCTGACTACTCTGATATGCCAAGCTACAGAGAGAATAATCATGGATATCCTAAATGAGGACACAGAAAATCTACAGTCATTGAACCCAAATCAGTTTGGGTTTGTCAAGGGCATGTCTTGCCAACTCAGTCTGGTGGACTTCTTCAGGAAGGTCACCAAAGCAATGGACAAGGGTACAATGGTGCCTACTGCCTGCCTCAACCTGGCAAAGACATTTGATACAATGCCCCCACTCAGGCATTGTAGAAAAGCTCATTAAAGTATGTATAACCTCCCACATCACCCACTGGATAGCCAGATGGTTTACAGATAGGACCAAATAAGTTAAAATGGGAGAGTCTACCTCCAGAAGAAGGTTGGTTACTAGTGGGGTGCTTCAGAGTACAGTGCTGGGGTAGCTGCTGTCTGGCATCTGCTTTTCTGAGGTCAAGGCTAACGTCAAAGACCGCTGTCTAACCAAGATTACAGATGATTGCAAATTGAGTGCAGTCATTGAATCCCACCCAGATATAAATATCCTCCAAGAAGGCCTGACACAGACTAATAAATGGTGCTAGTCATGGTCTAAAACTTAGTGCCAAAAAGTGCATCATAATATCTTTCAGAAAGATGGCTACCCCAGGAAATTACCACATTGACAATACACACCTAAGAGTAGACACTGTAGTTGTTGTTTTGGGAATGCATGAAGCCAGTGATTTGGCATTTGACCATCATCTGTCTACTGTAGTGAGGAAATAATTTTGTGTAGCACAACTTATAAGCAGTGGTATGGTATCTAGATATAAACAGGTCATCATTCCATTGTACTCTGCCCTCATAACATCAATCACTGAGTCAGTGTTCACTTCGATGTGTACCTGGCCAGGCATATGCAAAAACTAGAGCATCCACAGAGATTCCTCACAAAAAGTATACATGGTATAGAAAACAAGCCTTGTGTGGACTGCCTCAAAGTCTTGTCCTTATATTCTGCCTACTACAGACTGCTGAGAGGTGACCTATGTCTGACCTATAAAGCATCCTCTGATCCAGCCCTAATGGACCTGTTGCATATCCATAAAACAGAGAGCAGCAGGAACATCCAATCCAGGAACCTAAAAGCCTGCAACATGAACAGGGCATGCTGGAGAGACAGGCATGTGTCTCAGAGGCTCTCCCTTCTCTAGAACAGGCTACCCATCCATTTGAAGCAGTTTATCCTTGCACTGGACCAGTGGATGTGGACCTATAAATACAATCCTGGTCTGGTACATGTGTTTCTATTAAAAAGAGAGAAAAGCTTGTACATGTTTGGCAACTCATGCCCAAGTACATATAAACCACAAAATCCCTGAGAACCAGTACCTGTCATATTTTTTAGGAAGCATGGCTAGGCTTAAAAAGGTCCCTTGTGTTGCCAGCCTATTATTTTACCATGATGATATGATAAACTGCAGACAGATGCAGACTGAGGAACTCAAGCCTTTGATGGTAGGAATCAGCTCATAGCCTTAGCCTTGGGCACAAAAATCCAGACTTTTATCTTTTCCCAGTTAAAAATGTAAGTAAGCGAATTAAACAGATACTTTGATTATTTACATATAATGACAAGACTGGGGTTTTGTTTGTTAGTTGGTAAGTGAGTCCTCCTTGAGACATATTAATTGCTTTGATAGTCTAATTTCTCTGTCTATAAATTAGGCAGCATAAATTTAAGAAACTTTAAGTTTTCCCTTATTTACTTTTTGTTTCGCTGACAATGTCTCCCTTTTGGCAGAGAGACTGTTTTATTTTGCAAAATGAGAAAGAGAGATCCCAAGCTCAGAAACAGTATGTACCTGGGCTGCACAGTAAAAAAGCATACCTCCCTGCATAACTTCCAGACGCACTGCTTGGTTGTATTATATACAGACTGTCTACTCAGCTCTCAGGACTTGCAGAATGACTTTTTGATGATTTACTCAGATCTTATTTAGTCAAGGTTTTCTTTGGGGTTTTTGATAAGTTTACATAAATTATAGCTAACACACAAATAAACCACATCTTTCTTTCTCTTACTGATTAATTAACAGTTAAAAGAGTATCTCTCTGGTGCAGATGACTTTTGTGATTATGGTTCAGCAAGCATCCAAGGTGCTTAAGGGGGCTGCATGTGTAAGTTGCTAGACACCTTACTTTTTTGGTTTAGGGAGAGGTTTAAGGATATATATATATATGTCATATTGTCTGCCCCAACAATTTAAACCACTGGTAGTGCCTAGATAATGCTACACATGCAGTAGTTTATGCTCTCACCAGATGAGGGAGTATTGAGCAGACACCTGATTAATACCTGGATGACAGCAGTCACATGTTCCATTTGTAATAGCATTTCATGTTGACTGCTTCCAGAATATCTATGCACAGTGAAATCCCCCTCCTGTAATGTGATGGTGATTGCAGTTTCTGCCCCAACATAGCCAATGACGCAATGGGCCAGTGCCACAAAAGATAACACATCTGACTATGGATCAGAAGATTCTAGGTTCATCTCCTGGCTGCCTCAAATTTTTTCTCACCAACATGTGAAACAGGTGGACTGCTGCAGCTGTTGGGCCCTCATTAGTTAAAACTGACCACAAATCAGTCACATTTGTGCTATCTCTAACATGAGAACTCACAAAGGGTGAAATCAGACTAAAAAACTTCACCAAGGCAAACTATACTTTCCTAGGTAAAGGTATAAATGCATTCCAAGCCCCACCCCAAGCTGGAAATGGTAACTACATCAAAGCTTATACTAAAGCCCTGTACAATCACTTGCATAAGTGTATAAACACGGCTGTACCAGAAAGAATCAAAGCCAGAGCCCCAAGTAAAAACAAGCGGCCATGGTGGACATCCAGCATCAACAAACTCTACAATAAATGAAAAAAAGTTGCTGTCCAAGAAAACAAAGGCAATCCCCAATAATGGAAAAGCACCCTCCTCAGCCTCAACAGGCAAATAAGACAACTTGTCAAATCTTCCAAGGGCTCCTTTGAGAGAAACTTAGCAAGTACATCCAAGGATAACCATAAGGCCTTTTACAGCTATGTACATAACCTAAAGGGTAGGACCCAAGCATGTGCAGAACTAGTGGCCAATGGTATCAAACACG
The DNA here is from genome assembly GCF_019279795.1 of Protopterus annectens. Classification (NCBI taxonomy): domain Eukaryota; kingdom Metazoa; phylum Chordata; order Ceratodontiformes; family Protopteridae; genus Protopterus; species Protopterus annectens. Next base: position 50,489,311 of record NC_056731.1, on the reverse strand, counting down.
CTGACCCCACAGAGATAGCAAACCTGCTAGCAGATAAGTTTGGTGAAAATTTCACTCCTTTATCCCCTGCTAACTTACAATAAACCTTCCCCCAAACTTCCCCCCACACTCTACATATCTGAAGAGCAGGTCATCAAAGCCCTGTCCAATGCAAAAAAAAAAAAAAAAACTCTATGGGACCAGACAGCACCCCAGGCTGTCTTCTAAACAGGCTAAAACATGAACTAGCATCACCACTAAGTACCCTTTTCATTCATAGTCTAACCACAGGCTTTGTTTTTGCAAACAGAGAACAGCTACAGTTACTCCCCTCCACAAAGGTGGCCTAACAACAGACCCAGGGAATTACAGACCCATAAGCCTGACCAGCTTCATCTGTATGGCCATGGAATGTATCATTATGGACCTCATAAATAAAGACATAGATGACCTCCAAACCCTGGATCCTACCCAATTCGGTTTTGTGAAGGGCAGATCCTGCTTGTTAAATCTGGTGGATTTCTTTGAAAGTGTGACCAAGGCCAATGATGAGGCAGATCTGTGCACACAGCATACCTCAACTCGACAAAGGCTTTTGACACAATTCCACATTCAGGCATTACCGATAAATGTAGCAATCTGAATGTAAACTCCTTTGTTGTAAGATGGGTTGCTAACTTGCTCACAAACCAGACACACACACTATCAAAGTGGGTGATTCCACATCAACCAGCAGAGCTGTTACCAGTGGGGTGCCACAGGGGTCATTGCTGGGCCCCCTATTGTTTGATATATACTTCTCAGAAGTTCAGGGCAAAACTAAGGGGTTGTGGCTGACCAAGTTTGCAGACAACTGCAAACTAGGTGCAATCATTGAATCCCCAAATAATGTCAGTATACTCCAGGAAGGTCTCACGGAGACCAATGACTGGTGTATTAGTCAAGTCTCAAACTGAATGCAAAAAAATTCATCATTGTTCCCTTCAGCACAAACATATCCCTTCATTCTATCCAATCAAAAACAATACCCTAAGTACCCACAAAGTGGTAAGGGACATAGGATTACAAGTTGACTGTGGCATTAACTTTGACCACCATGTATTTACCATAGTAAGGAAAGCTTTCTACACAGGACACTTGATTAGTAAAGGTATTGCCTTAAGAGCAAAAGAAGTTATAATATACTCAGCACTTATCCTGCCCATAATTGAGTATAATTCGCCATTCGGCATGTACCATACTAAGCTCCTGAAGTAATTGGAGAGACCGCGGAGGTTTCTAACAAAGAAGATCAAGGGACTCCAGCATGTGCCTTACACAGACCGACTAAAGTCCCTGTCACTATACTCCATATGGTATAAACTTCTTAGGTGAGACTTATGCCTGGCCTACAGAGCAATTCAAGGCCCAAACCTAATGAACTTGCTGCATATCCATAAATCAAACTGGACTAGGGGTACCCATTCCAAGGACTAAATATGGCCTGCGACTTAAGTAGGACATGCTGGAGGGACAGATTTATCTCCCAGTGACTGTCGCATCTTTGGAACAGGCTACCAGTTCACGTGAAACAGAGCACCTCTATGACACTGTTCAAGAGGAACCTTGATGAGTGGATGGGGCACCATAGATTCTTACTGGAGATAGTGCCCACAGCCCTCCTGGACATACCAGTCATTGCTAAATGCAATTTTGGGTATTGACTAGCATTTCTGTGGTATTAAATTGGGATGAAACGGCTACTCTTAAAATGACTTCCAAGTCGATAGCCTAGTAATTTCCTATGATCCTATGATAACTTAAAGACTAAAATAGTGTAAGGTTGATCTACACATACACAGGTTGCAATTGTTTGACGATATGCATGCATTCATTGTTAAACTGCACTAGTTGTTCCTTTAAGGGTGACAGCAATGTAGTATTTTTTTTGTTTTATTTTGTTTTATTTTTCCCAGTATTCTACCAAAGGCTGTGTCTTTTGCTTTCTTAAGAACAACTGTTGAGTGAGGCATTATTTTATTTTATTTGTTTAACTTTGCACACTGTAATTAATGGATCACTTGGTTATCCATGCTGATCTCCTACTATTCAAAACTCACTCTTAGCAAGCAGCTTCCTTCATCTACAAATGCATAGGTACTGGTATTTATAGAAAATGGCGCAGTAGCGCAACATTCCCAGAATCAATGTGATTAGCTTCGCTGCTGTGCCATTTAGTGATTCATTGTCATCCACCTTCCCAAAAGGGAATTTGCATAACTATGAATCACTCTACTGAGCAGCAAAAATAACCATTCAGCACATCTCCTATAAAACACACAGACAGGTATCTATACCTCCCTCCAAAGAAGGCATAGATTCACATATGCACACAATAATCCTCTGCTATTTCACTACTGCCAGTGAACCATTACATTATTCTTCCTCAGTACACAGGGCAAATTCTTTTAAGATTTTATGTGACAATCCTGATGGTAATCTAAAGCAACCTGTTATTACGTATTATCAAATTCAACAGGCAGCTGAAGTAAGCTAAACTTGCTGTGTGCTTATGGATGAAGTAGGACTGGAACAATGTAATAAAGGTTTATGTACTACCTAGATTTCATATTATAACAGACTTTTGCTTTGTCTTTTAGCTGCCCACTTTTAAAGATGGAACCACTGTCATAAATGAATCCCTTGGTATCTGCTTGTATTTGGAGGTAAGTGTGACAAGCTCACAATGAATGGATAAGTCCGACGGGTGCATTTTATACTGCCGACTCATTCTACTAAAGCTGTAACACCAGAAATAATTACAAATGCAGCCAAATATTTAATTTTTCAATGACACTTTCTTTTTCTTATTTACAGACTGTAAAATTCAGCTTGAAGCAAAAACTCAGTTGCTTTTGCATGATATGTTATAAGGCAATGAATGCATGCTCCTTGAATTACACCAGTTATCTGGCATAAATATTTAGAATGTGAATTATTTTCCCAATTAAGATGCTAAGGAGTCAGCCAAAAATTGTGAAAGTATGTTTTTTTTTAGTAAGTGCATTATTCTGAGTATTCGTCACTATTCTGTTTCTGAAACAAACACAGGTGTCTTACAGCCACTAGTGTTCTTTGCATTCCAGTCTGAATCTACCAGTCAACAAAGTCCATGAAATTCATTCATTACATAGCTTACAGTGATAACTGTTGATCTTTGAGTCTTGTGCCTCTATTTCTTTGGGTATTTGTGAAATCTTTCTAACACAGCTGCTATTGCTCTTTTACCTTCCAGAGATATCAATAGTTTGCAATTTTGTTTTTAATTAAAATCATCTGTGATAGCAAATATAAATTTCTTGCAACCACTAGGAACCACACCAGCTCTCTACTGCAGAGAAGTAACATTGGCAGAAATCAGTATTGTACAACAGAAAAGATCGGTTTACCATATTTCTGTACCAGAGATTCTGTAGGAAAATCCACAACTCACAGAATACAGGGAGGCAGCCAAACACTATGGTGAGCCACATAGCTTGAACCAACAGTGTTACCACCAATAGAAGCTATTATTATTATTACAGATGCTCATATTAACATATGCCAATGAGTCCTGTGCCCCATGCATGACTAATGAAGCAGTTTCTTTCATGAATCATTGCAGCCATGTTAGTGGAACACGATGTTTTAGCTGCTGCCTAGTGTTAATTTTCTACTTTTGGGAACGAAAACTTCTACCATGGGCCACACACTTCTAATGCAGCCAACACATTAACAGCAGCAACCCATTCTTAGTCTGAAATTCACAAGGAAGGGAACATGCTGGGAGACTGAATATGCCTATCTGCACTACAAATCGGCAGTACCACTGTTAGTCGGAGATGAAAGGAGTGCCCTTTTGTACCCCAGTGGCTAAGAGAATGAAGGAAAAGCTATATGACACTGATAAAAGCAGTTGGCTGAACAAATGTACCTTTCAAGATATATGTGACTCGGACATGCTTCTAGAAGATGTTGTATATAGTCAACAGTACTGTGTGTGCTCTGTTTACACACTTGCGCACTGGTAAATGCAGAGGAAGGATATGAGCATGTGATCAGTCATTATGGCAGCTCTAGTCTATGAATCTTGCTAATGTCTGGATAATATATGAACAAGTATGAACACAAGGGATGTATGTAACCGAATACTTTGTTTATGAATACCCTGGCCTGCCTCTAGGTATCATATAATTCTAATATTATATTTCTCTGTATCTTGCTTTTTTGCATTGTGCTGTTATAATTAACCTGTTTTACCATGGCACACAAATCTCTAATTTTTAAATTCTAACCTCCTCTATTTGTATAGACATCTCTCTGAATGATTTCTTTTTCGAAACAAACCCTACCATAGAGAAATTAATTTATTATAATTAATACCGTTGCATTTTGTACTCCTTTTAATCTCTGATCTTAATGCAGAATACAGATATAGTTGCTCTTGAATCCTGTATGTATCTAATTCTGCACACATAACTTCCATATCATCCTGCGTTATATTTAAGAAAACGTCTGATACCTGTTTTCTTCCCAACATTTGATAATAACTGACTTCAAATGCAAGACCATCTCTTGATTAGTTAGGCACTAAGGATAAAACTTCTTTACTTCTCTGTCCATGCCTGTATAACTTATATTCCTTCTCAATATTGCATTGTTGGGAGGGTGGCCTAATGATTAAGGTGTTTGCCTTGCAAACACAAGGTTCCGGGTTTGAGTCTCACAAGGGACAATTGGCTAGGCTTAAAATGGTTTGCAAGGGCAATTAGCTTAGTACTAATCTACAAACCTATGATCTAACAAATTAAAACTATTTCTAGTATTATATGTTTTTTTTAAGCTCTTTGTAGGTAAGTCTGCTGTTCTTTATGAAAGTAATGTGACAGGTGAAAATATCTTCGATAACCAAGGTTCCTGAAGCACTGTGGATCTATCAAATCCAATTTTCCCATAAACTGCCATATTATTTATTTGTGCTGAACTAAATATGAAGAACTAATTTAAGATCCACAGTAGCCTTTAGAGATAGAATGACAACATTCCAGTATGAAGTCATAATTACTAAATAATTGTTTTGGCATATTTGCTTCTAATCACATCAGATAAAAGTGAGACCCAATCAACCATAGCACCATTTCATTGTATTCTGAGATGTCAGTTATTGCCTTCTCCATTTCTGCCCCATAATATACGTATCCCAGTTAAAAATCCATACAGCTTAAATTACTATTTTTTATCTTTGGGGTGAACCACAGAACTTGCTCTTCTGCAGTTTTGTTCCTCTTGTTCAAATTGCACCTTTGAGTTCAAGATTCATTTCCTGTCAGCATCCTGTAATCTCATCTCGGTGGATTATGTACCCTGATGTACTACAGCCTGCTGAGGGCAAACACCTGTGGCTTACTGACAATAAGTGAGACAGCAGCACTGGCACTATTGTGTTTTGGGATTGTATGATTCCCTGTCAGACTGTCCTTGAGAAAGGAAATTGCCTGATTAGGAGGGATACTTATAAAGTATGTACAGTAATTCCTAAAACACTGCCACTCTATGTCCAGTCTGTTCTGATGAAGTCCCTTGCAGTTGGGGAAGAAAGCACTTAACTTGTGGAATATTGTTTTACCTGTGGTTTTTGAACTGTTAAAGTGGTGTATTTCTACATTGTGCCTGCTTGTTCCATTTGCTGGTTTGGTTCTTCATAACAGTTTTTTTTTGTTAGCATGCATTTTCTAAAGGATATGAAGTCTGAAACTCCACATCTGCCACTATTTAGTAATTTCAGTGATTGCCATAAAACCACAAATTTTATAAGAAACAGACAAAAATGTGAGTCAAAAATCTGGACATTCTGTGAAAATCTGGACAGCTGAGAGGTATGCTCCACCGTGTAATTTATATTGGGAAGTGTAATGTTTCTTTTTTAACCTGCCCCGGGGAAGCTTGCATTGAATCAGTTTGTCACAAACCATGGTGAAATGTGTAATTCACTGGTCACCTGCTCCCCTGACGTTGTCAAATATAGGATTAGCAGCTAGATTTTACTGTAGGAAGATATGATTAAAGTATTAAAGTATCAAGCCTTCACAGCTTAAGATGGACTAAGAAATGGAAGAGGCAGAGAGTCTGTCATTAATGGGCAATGATGCTACTCAAAACTGCATCCCTCTTCTAGAAAAATGATAGGCTCATGGGCACAAAAAGGGCACAATGACTAATGCTGAAATGTGCAGGTGTGATGATGAGTGGTAATAGAGAAGTGTACACAAGAAAACAATAGATACATTCCAGGACTAAACAGAATTAGAACAAGAACAGGATAGACATGCTGATAACCAAAGGGTTACATGCATTTTGTTGCTCCTGCTTTACTCAAAATGTCACTTTTTGCTTTTAATTGAAAAATATTTTCTAAATGCTGCAAAATGTTCAAGTATATATAAGATGATGTATTTGAACAATGTAGGTGAATTCATTTGTATCATTCAATTACACTGTTTCTTTCCATGCCAACTGTTCAATCTCAGCCTTACTACAGGATATGTGCCCAAAGAGTGCTGTACAGCAACAGTGGTCCCTCTCCATAAAGGTGGTGCCTCAACGGATCCTGGAAGCTATTGCCCCATAAGCCTGACTAGCTTGGTCTGCAAAGCTATGGAAAGGATCATCATGGACCTCGTAAATAAAGATATTGGGGACCTACAAACACTGGATCCTACCCAGTTCGGCTTTGTTAAGGGCAGATCCTGCCTCTTAAACCTGGTTGATTTCTTTGAAACAGTCACCAAGGCCATTGACGAGGGGAAGGTGGTCCACACAGCCTACCTGGACCTCGCAAAAGCCTTCGATACAATACCCCTCTCAGGCATTATAGATAAGCTCACCAGCTTAAATATAAACCCATATGTCACTAGATGGATTGCAAACTGGCTCAAGGACAGAACCCACATGGTTAGAATTGCTGGAGCCATGTCAGACTCCAAACCAGTTACAAGTGGTGTCCCACAAGGCTCAGTCCTGGGACCACTCTTGTTCGGTATATATTTCTCGGAGGTACAGGCCAACACGGAAGGACTGTGGCTGACCAAGTTCGCAGATGACTGCAAACTGGGCGCCATAATCGACTTTCCAGCCGACGCAAGCATCCTCCAAAAGGGCCTCATAGGAACAGACAACTGGTGCCAGAGCCATGGCCTCAAGCTAAATGCCAAAAAGTGTATAGTCATCCCCTTTGGCAAAAACAAAGTGCCCACAAATTACCACATAGGTGGTAATCCATTAAGTACAGAAGAAGTAATTAGGGACCTGGGGATCCAAGTTGATAGCAATCTCTCATTTGACAACCACGTGGCCAAAGTGGTTAGAAAAACATTTTATATAGCCCACCTAATCATGAAGGGATTCACATCTAGATCAGGGAGGTCATTGTGCCTCTTTACTCATCCCTCATCAGGCCCATAATTGAGTACAGTGCCCCTTTTGGGATGTACCTTACCAGACACCTGCAGCAACTGGAAAGACCCCAAAAGTACCTCACCAAGAGGATCAAAGGGCTCAAACAGATGCCATATGCTGCCCGGTTAAAGAAACTCCAGCTCTACTCAGTGGCATACCGCCTGTTCAGAGGCGATCTGTGCCTGACGTATAAAGCCATGTCCAACCCGGAATTAATGGACATGCTGCACCTCAGAAAATCCAAATCCCATCGAGCTACGCACTCGAGAGACTTGAACCTCAGCACTGAAATAAATAGGACATGCTGGAGGGACAGATTCATAACCCAGAGGCTCTCTTCACTCTGGAATAAAATCCCAGTCCAGGTTAGGCAGAGTCCCTCATTGACTCTCTTCAAGAGGAATCTTGATGAGTGGATGGGAGATCATAGGTTTACCCCGGGTATCACTTCTGTGTCACTGTTAGACAGAGGCACAGTATACTAACCTCGAAAAAGGGCATAGCAAAATAAATTTAAAATGGGTGGCGAAAGCCAAACACATTCTGGCTAGGCTTATAAATGCCCTAGGGCAGATAGCCTAGTATGAACCTATGAACCTAAATGTGTTTCTGCTGAGATCAGCATTCAGTGGGGAAAGGGAAACTGTCCCTTTCCCCACTGTTATATGATCTCACAGCCGATGATATATATAAGTAGGGGGAACATGGGAGTGCAAGGGGCTTGTCTCCCTGCAAAAACACTTTTTTGTATGTTTTGATTGCATTTCGAGGTTGTCTCTGGAAGTTGGCTCAGTGGATTAAGGAGCTATTTCCTCGTGGTCCAGTAGTTCAGGATTTGATACTCTCATCCTCCATTGCCTAACTGTGTAACTTTGAGCAAGTCACTTAACCAGACACCACTCCTGGGCTAAGTCTGAAAAAGGTCCATAGTGATAAATGCTCTATCCTGGTAAAATAAAATAAATGACTTTGATGAAACCCTGTCAGTTTGACTGACTGTATTTTGGTGAATCATCTTTCAAGTTTGGTGTACTTGAAGTAATGTTATAGATCCTAATCAAATTAAACCTGTCATTCATGTTTGTGACAATCAGAATCATATGTTTATACCTTAAGGAGATATTCTAGCATTCTTTTCCCACGTCCCGTGTATAACCCTTCACATATAACACACACTGTCTTTGTTTACTTAGCACAATATGGTTAATTCTAATTCAACAAAGGCTAGTTGTACAAGGAACTCTTAGATGTTCATAGTTAAATTGGTATTCTAGACATGCAACTGTACTTTCTAATACAAATGTTAAGTAAACGTACCATAGTAGTGGTTGTCTAAATGATCACTACTGAATATCCCAATCTATGTGGTAGATGAGCAAGCAAGTGGGAACCAGGTATTTCTCCCTATGCAGACTAGTCATGTTAATCTGCTGCATGTCCTTAGTAAACACGTGCCCAAAAGGTATTAAGACTCTATCATGCCTCTTAAACCTGGTGAATTTCTTCGAGACAGTCACCAAGGCCCTGGATGAGGGGAAATCTTTGCATACAGCCTACCTAGGTTTAGCCAAGGCATTTGACACTATCCCTCACTCATGCATCATTAACAAACTCACCCAGCTATATATTGTTAGTTGGGTCTCTAATTGGCTCACAGATAGAACCCACATAGTCAAAATAGGGGAATCCACATCCAACAGCAGCCCTGTAACCAGTGGTGTTCCACAGGGATCAGTCCTGGGACCTCTACTGTTTGGAATCTATTTCTCTGAAGTACAAGCAAAAAGTAAAGGTCCGTGGCTGACAAAGTTTGCTGATGACTGCAAATTGGGAGCGGTCATAGAATCTCCAAATGATGTCAACATCTTACAAGAGGGTTTTACACAAACAAATGATTGGTGCCAGAGTCATGGCCTTAAACTCAATGTAATAAAAATGTATTATCATCCCTTTTGGTAAGAGTGATGTTCCTGCAACTGGCACATCAATAGCAACACCTTAAGTATGAACTCAGAGGTTTGAGACCTAGGCACACAGGTTGACAGCAACCTTACCTTTGACCACCGTGTCTCCACAGTGGGAAGAAGGGCATTCTCTATTGCTCATCTTATATGTAAGGGCATTGCCTCCAGAAAAAAAGGAAGTTATAACCTCCCTGTACTCTTCCCTCATCAGGCTAATAATTGAGTACAATGCCCCTTTTGCTGTGTACCTTTCCAAGTACTTGCAGCAATTGGAAGACCACAAAGGTTCCTCACAAGGAAAATTCAAGGTATTCAGCATCTATGTGGATCATCTGAAATCACTGTTACTTTATTTTGTTTTACACACACTACTCAGAGACAATCTCTGCCTTGCGTAAAAGGCAATCTCTGAACCTGCTTTATTGGAAATGCTGCATATACGTAAGTCAAATGGTACACAGGTTACTCGCTGTAAAGGCCTTAACCTGGTATGTGACTTTAATAGAACCTGCTGGAGGGACAGATTTGTCTCCCAGAGGTCACCATACCTTTTGAACAAACTCCCACTTCATGTCAAACAGAGCACCTCATTGACCCTCGTTGACCCTCTTCAAACGCAGTCTGGACGATTGATGGGCAATTGTAAAGTCATTGACCCTCTTCAAACGCAGTCTGGACAATTGATGGGTAATTGTAAAGTCACAATGAGGGTTTCACTTATGTCACTCTTAGGCAGGGGCAATATGGTGCTGATCATTGAAATAAGGATAGAACTTGGCTAGGTTTGTAAGGACCCTAGGGCCATTAGCCTAGTAATTTCCTATGAACCTATAATCCGGGCAGTAAATTGAAGTTGTCTGAGTTTGGGATGTATCAAACAACCCTGTTGTTGTGTGTGAGTACATCCAGTCTGTGATGAAGCATGTGATAATTTCCCGGGAAATTCTAAAATAAGAGAGAACCACTGTTGCCTTGGCTAGAAATGAGCTCAGTGGAAAAGATGGAAAAGAATACAGGATCATTTCTGTCCAAGGAAAAGTAAAGGCATTTGTTTTCCAGGCCTTCTTGCATGGAGTCCTGGAGCAGAATTTTGGCAGCTGATTTGTTAGAGAGGAGGCAAAAGGATTTATCTAAAAAATTTCCCACGGATGGATCAAATCTTGGAAAAACCCCAATCTACTTTCCATTCAAGAAGGTCTGTCTTTGTCCTGTTCAGAGTGTCTGCCACACGGTTTTGCTCTGGCAGAATGTAGGTAGCCGGTACAGTGAGACCGTGTGTAAAGATGTATCCCTTGCTAAAGTGGCTAGTCAGAACAGGGGTAAAGACCTGGTTCCCCCTTGCTCATTTGTGTACCACATAACTTAGGCTACTACACTAGTTATCAAGTTATCAATATGAAGGACATGTCTGCCTACTTCTTCCAGTAGAGCTTGTAAAGCATTACCAAGCCTTAGTACTTGTTGTTTAGCTCATCAACCCTAAATTGGAAATGGGACAATAAATATATTTAAACTTGCATTTCTTGCAGGTATGTGTTTTAGTGATGATGTGAAAGTGCATTAAGCATTTATTAACAGTTTTAAAATTTAGATAGAATCTGGATGATTTGGCAATATTTTCTTAAAGTATTCACTGAATAGCTTGTAGTTTTGAATTTTGGGCACAAGATAAATGGAGTTGTTTGTCATTTGATGCGAAGAGTGACTTATAAGGTACTTTTTGAACATTAAGTTCTGTCTTTAAGACACTGATATCATGGCAATTAAGATTATTTTATTTTTAATTATTTTTATTTATTTATTCATTGTAATTTGATTAATGATCAAGTAAACTGGTCAAAAGACCCTTTCAGTCATGACCCAGTCTCACAGTGAACAGAAATGACATAACTTTGAGATTCAACAATATTGAGTGATGTTTTTTTAAAAAAGTAACAATTTGGAAGGAACAGCAAATGTTGAACAGAAATTAATAATATTAAGTGAGGAGCAACATACCTCCAGCAGAGCATTTGACAATATGATGGATCAGTGACAGACAATATAAACATTGTACAGCTATGTTCATAGTGCAAAGTAGGTTAGAACTATGGCAGCCATTATAAATGTAAGAATATAAGCTCAATTACAAATAATGCAAGTGTTGTTTACACTGCTAACATTATGTATACTTATGTACATGAGATCTTAGTAAACTATCTTGGGTAACGTAAAAAAAATCATATAATGCAGTAGTTGGTATTTAATGCAGTTTTGTTATCCTATGTTCTGATTATATCTACAAGTAGTCTCTTTCTGAAGTTGTTCTTTCAGTTTGGTTTTGAAATCTTCCAGAGTTTGTTCAGATCGAGTGTCATATGTGAGAGAGTTCCAAATAGCTGAACACGCTTTTTAAAAGCCTTTTGTCCTACTGCTGAGCTGAGCCAAAGTCTGATAAGGGAGATGTTATTATCTTGACTGTCCTTGATGGCGTTTGTTTGCTCTTCAAATGGGAAAGTGGCTTTTAAAGGAGGGCATTGGCTGAGAATGATGATTTTGAAGATTTTGGCACTGAATAAAGATATGGCTCTTCTCTGTTCATTAATAGCCTTTGGAAGTTATTGCTATTACCTGTCCCTTGTCACCACTAAGATAGTGGCTCACGCTTTGCTCTGACAGCTGTAAATTTTAAAGCTGTTTTTGTGTTATCTCATTTCTTTCATTGCCAGTGACTCAACAGTCAGTTAAACTTTGACCAGAATTTATTAGCACAACTGCATAGAACTCCTCTCCACATCAAAGATCATGTGTGAATAGGCTGTAATCCAGCTACTTTCATTTCTGGGCTTCTACAGATAGTAAAAAAGATCAGTGACATACAATGGAGGTCGAAAAGGCTGCCGTTGTACTTGAGATGCAGAGGTCATTTTCATTTAGTTTGTCTGTAAATGTACATGGTAGAACACTAAGTTATTACATCTAGCAGATAGTGTCCATGTTACTTGAGTGACTATGTTTCATATATTATGGGTTGTTCAGAACCATCAATTTTGTTTATTTATTTTTTCTTTTTCTATGCTTTGCACTGACGCCCTCATTTTCTGCAGATGTCATCACTGTGCTGCCACCTGTCTTTATAAATAAATATTGTATTGCACTTCCCTAATTAAAGAAGTGCTTTACAACTTCAACATTATTAAGAGAGTATGTGAATGCATTCTCTTACCACATAGCTACGGGTGTAACTTCTGCCTTCATTTTCCATAAGGGTTTCAGAAGAACTAGTGGGAGAACTGTGGAAAAGTTTTGTATTTCAACTCTCTCTGCCTTTCAGTGCCCGACTTGTGAACCTGAGTGTTGCAAAACCATGTGATCTCTTTGTAGAATCTTGTTAAACACAAGGCCCATAAAGCTTTGCACAATTTCCCCTGTAAAATATAATGGTTAGCAGTCTGGCCTGTGTGGGGTCCTATTTAAGTTCAAGGACAGTAAGTACTATTCTTGGAACTATGAAAATTTAAGTGTGATTACAGAGGAAAATATATATTAGGTCTGAAATGGCTGAATTTTAGAGAGCCTCCTCTTCTTCAAGTACAGCAATCTGAGAGTTAGACTATTAAAATAATGGGGGGAGTGCAGAACCTCCTATACCAGCTTTGCAAAAATGCTTTTAATGTATGACACTCGGTTTTGCACAATTCATCATTACTTGTTTTGAATTGCAATAAAATTTTCTTAGTTTTGGGACTCACACTGTTGAGTTATGCACACTGGTAGGGCGTTGGCATAAACAGTGTTTTTAATTAATGGTCATGTAATTGTCTTCATTCCATCTTAATTAACTTTATCACTAAATAACCTACACATCCAATTATCCCAGCAGTTTGATTATGTAAGCAATAGATATGTAGCCATGATCTGGTAGGTTATGTGTCACAGTCATTATAAATATGTAAACCAAAACAGATATCATATTCTGCAATTTAATCTGAATTTAAAGCTCTTTATTTTAAGCTTGGTGATTTCTTATCACTGTATCCTGCTGTACAGTAATAGGGCTTGTAGTAAGGCTAGTACAAAAGGACAAAGTATTGTATGTTGAGCATGCATCCAGCAGGGGGCAACGTTGTGTTAGTTCAACAGGCACATGAAACCTCTCCCTGGTATGATGTATTGTTTCTTTAAGTAGTATCCCATTCGCATATATAATTGTTTCAGGTACCATAATCCTTGCAAAAAGAATGGATCTTGTATACACGTAAATCTTTAAGGCAGAAGCATTACAAATCAGACTACATGAAAAAAACAGCTTCTTTGATCATGGAAGATGGTTATGTAAAATACTTTCTAAACAACTGAATCAGACTATTACATAATAAACATTTTGGAGAAACAAGTTTTTCACATCAATAAATTAATTATCAAAACAATAGCATGTATTTTTGTATTCAGTAATTTTGCATTAATAAGACACAATGACCCTCCAAGTAAGTCATCACCTGAGTAGAAAAAAGTCTTTTGATTAAACAGAGACAAAGGCAATAAACTAATTTTCTAATCACTGTGATTTCATATTTTGGGCTGTCTTCGCTTGTGAATTATGTGGGATTCACTCTAGTACAGTACCATGGTGTTTTTTTTCATGTTTGTTACATGAAACAGTAAATGTAGTAGACTTACAAAACAGCTCTGCAAAATATCACACGCAGTTGGATGTATGAATGCCTTTAATGTTCCTTTAATGCTACTGTGGAGAAGTGAGCAGTGCATGTTGAACAGAAGGAACTTTTTAATAGCCTTAAGGGTGCCAGAAAACATTCCATATGATTTAATATAATTGGTACCAAAACATATGGGGTGTTGAGCATCCTATGTCCAACTTGTATGACGTTTCTTTAACAATTTTGCAAAATTACTTAAGGCCAAGACCATAAATAATTGTATGGCAGTATAGATTTCTTTCAAGAAATTGAAGGAGATGTGTAAGTAAGTACAATATTGTGCATTGTACAGGCTAGCAGAACACTGTTATTCTGGAGGGATATAGTTTAAACATTAAGGGACCACTTTTTTATTGGCATATATAATGAAAATATCTAAAAAGTTGTCTTAGAAATACCTAACCTTAAATAAAAAAATGAGTATAGCAAAGCCCAAACAAGAAGCTTCAGAGGACAGTAATGAGGTGGAGAGGATGTTGTAGTGCTATTTTATAAAGGTTGTTAGTAAACAGACACATGAGCAATCGTGTTTTTATTGTCACAAGGTGTCACATACTACCACATACTACTGGGTCCAGAAGAATAATGCAGGAAACGTTACAGGGCTGATCATTTCAATCAAATGTGCAGACAGCAGTGTACTAATATCAGGACACCAGCAAATACACACAAGTTATCAGTAGAGAAATTATGCCTGAGATGAAAGACGTAGAAAGTGATGTAGAATTTGTATGGTAGCCATACTTATGCCCCAAAATACAAAGAATGAATACAATGACTTCGGAATTATGTGGGTGACTCCAAACAAGTTGCGATTAAAAGTGTGGCTGTGTACTAGGGTTGGCAAATGCCATTGTCATTACTAAAAATAATGAGGTGCATCTGAAGAATCAGTGGTGCAGTTAATACAAAATACTGCTGATAAGCTGGCTGGAGTAAAATCAAGCTGCCATTGTCCTATCTCAGTAAGTCAGGGTTGTTGGGTTTATGCATATTCAAGTAATTGGGACAACTGTTCAGCAGATAATGAACATGAAAATGTTGATTTGTACTAGTATTTAACTCCTTACATGGGACATTGTAGAATGATGGCTGTGGGTTGTGTGAGTTTGGACAGAACGCACCCAAGGTACAGAACATGATGCAGTTGTGGACATATTTGGGATTACCTCATATGGAGTCTGGCAGAAAGAACTGTGGGAACCATGGGAGTAGTAGATGCCATGAATCCCAGGGCACTTGCTGAGGTCTCTTCCAAAGGAAGAAGGGACTGGAAGGAGGTTACCAGAGAAAGAATCTTGGGAGTACAAAGAAAAACCATACTTTTTAGAGTTTGAACTCTACACCAAGAAAATTGGGAACTGATAGGGCATCAGAACTGATTTCTTTAGGTTTAGAGTAAAACCTACACTGTGAAGAAACATCATGGTGAAGTCCTGCAGAAGAACCTGACTAGAAGGACCCTACATAAGGAGGATGTCCAGTTAAAGAAATATCCAAATGCCATGGATTCTGCAAGAGGTTATGACTGGGACTAGGCACTTGGTAAAGACCCTTGGTGCTGCTGAAAGACCAAATGGCAAAGCAGAAAACTGATAGTGCAAGGAGGATACAGAAAATCTTAAAAACTTCCTGAAGAGAATGAGAATAGAAGTACATAGATATGCATCCTTTAGGTCCAGAAAAAAAAAAAAAAACAGAAAGGCCAAGGGAAGAAGCACAGGTAAAAGAGACTGAAGAGTTAGCATTTTGAAAGAAGGAGCTTTCATAAAGGTATTGAGAAAGGAAAGGACTAAAATGAGTCTCCAAGAAGCCCCTTCCTGGGAACCTGAAACATCCTGGGGTAAAAATCTTTACTTCTTTAGCAAGGCGGTACTGGTTGAATAGTAATTTAATCCAAAAGTTCTTGAAATAGAGATGGAAAATGAAGCAGCTGGTAAGGGAAGGGAGGTTGAGGAATGTTTGAAAATGGCGGGAGGGGCTGTCACATCATGTAGTAACCATTTTGTATTATGGAGAAAACTCAAGAATCTGTTGTGATCAGTTGCCAGATGTAGAAAGACAGAGTTAACCTCTGGGATATGGGGAATCAGGCTGAGGGGATTAGGAAGATGACTGTCAAACAGAAGCTGACTTATGTGTAATGGAAAGTTTCTGACCTGTGGAATCCTGACTAGGTTTTACAAAAACCTTTCTTAGAGGTCCTTTGTTCCTTCAAAGACTGCTTATATGAATAGTAGGTCCTGTGTCGACCCCCAATGGGGTTGTGACAGAGGAGACAAGCATCTAAACCAAACATGCCTCAGTGACTTCATCTGCCCCAATAGAGACATCACTCAGAGGCTGGACAGCAGAAGTCCCCAGTTGTAACTGCTTAGACTTCTTTTTTAAGGTGACTTGAAGTCGATTTGGGTGGATTCGGAAACCATGCTCCCTTGAGCTAGTAATTTCAAGTGCTAGTTTTCTATATGTACAGAAGGGGAAGAGACAGATGGCTGTTCAGGGTCTTAGAAACAAATTCCTGAAAAATATCACACTGTTTATGGACATGATCCACCCCCAAATAAAAAAGGCACATATTGTGTCTATCCTTTTGGGGAATCTGCCTCCCACACTCTTATTTCCTCTTTTCTGTATGATGTGTTCCTTCAGTAAATACAACAAAGAGAAAAAAAAAAGCCAAGTCCTTAGTGGGGTACTTATCCTGCCCCAGGCACAGAGAACTGTACGAGATGTACGATCTTCAGACTGAATTCAAAGAGCTGCACTTGGACTAGTGGCAAAGAAGTTCTGAGGATTTGGGGTGATGTGCCGCCATACACCTCAGACATAAGACATACATCTGATATATGGAGCATAGAAAGACCAATGCTTTGGAATACTCGACAGTTGTATGGCTATCCTTGGCAGCACATTCCTTTTGTATGGAATACTGCAAAAGTGACTAATGAAGGATATTTGCACTACTTCACAACCATACATTGTTCCTGGCAACCTACAAATTAGCCTTCTCCAGAGGGTGCACTGCAAGCTTGATATTTACATATGACATAAATATAAGTTAGTTATAAGGCAAATAAAAAAAGATGATAAGCAATAAAAGAGAGGTAAGGTTAGACAAAAAAGTAAGCATGCCAGGTTTTTAAACAATGTTGAGTTAATTTCTGTCATGTGGTCATTGATTAAATCATGATCTGAGTTTAAGTTTGGGGTATTAAATGCCGAAAGTGTTATCAGTTGTGGCTTGACTGTAACAGTAATGCAGACGTAGTAATGGTTTTACAAATTTATTTGGCATTAAAGCAGGGATATAGTAATAATAAAAATGGAACTTTGACAGAGTTTAATTTTAGGATACTCGCAAACTATCGGGCCCCTCCTTCATTTGTGTTTGTTGGTTTATATATTTATTTCCTTACTTAGTTGCTTATTTATTGTTTATGAAAGAGTAGATGTCTTTCACTTTGTTATTGGTAAGTGGTCAAAAAAGAAAACCTGTTTTTGTTTTTTTTTTTTGTTTGTTTGTTTTTGGCTGGCAATGCATATGAATCTCATATAAAATGTTCGCTGTGGTATATGTAGTTTACTTAATCTTACTTACTACCATGACATGCCAATTGTAGCTACAGCTGTCTCTTGAATTATGACCTTCATTTTCTTCGGAAAATTGAAATGTTTTCTCTTCATACAGAATAAATACAAGACTAAGGGCACACAGCTCATTTGTGACGATCCAAAGGAGTATGCAGCAGTTTACCAGAAAATCCTTGAATCCAACAATATAATTCAAAGAATAGGTAAGAAATAAGAAGAAATGTAAGAGAAAAGGGTTTACTTAGTGCAACTCATACTGGAGAAACACTGCATACAGCAATCTAGATTTTAATTGCTGTTTTTGTAGAAATAATTGTGTTGTAGATGTCTTACAATGGAGCACTAAAAGTGGAATCCACACCATGTCATAGAGTCATTTCAGACTTTATGATCACTAGCTGATTTAGGAAGTACCTGCTGAAGGTATGAGATGACTCCTAATGCAGTCAGAGTGGTTTAAGTCAAAATTGAATTGCACAGTACTTTACCCAACACTTTGTTGAGAGGAAGGTGGATGAAGTTTAAATTCATTATTTGAATTCCCTGGTGTTTAATTCACTGATCTTTTTTCTCCATTAGGAAATCAGTGTCACTACAGTATCTATTGTGTGCTTATCTTTTTTCATTTTCTACATACTTAAGTAGCTAAGCAGTTAGTACATGAAATACGTCATATGTGGAGGTGAAGCCTTTCACATAGGGGTTACAGGGAAGCTTGCTCATAAAAAACACTATTTTATGTTATTGACAAGACTGACTGATAATTTCATAAACTTTCGATGTGGCACAAGGTGTAAGTGCAGTGAACTTAGAGAAAGAGGATAGCTCATTCAGGGTTCAAATGCAGTATACAGATACTTTTGTTGGGGTGGGTATAATGGTTAAAGTGTTTATCTTACAGACACAGGGTACAGGGTTTAATTCTCACCTTTGAAAGAGAAATTGGCTAGGCTTAAAATGGTCTTCAAAGGCAGCTTGTATATGAACCTATAAATGTGATTGAATCTTTAAGGTCAATACAGTAGGTGAAGCATAGTGAAAACATAACAGTAACTCTGCCCTTTCATTCTTGAGTTGCTTTTACTTCATAGGTGTAGTCAGAATTACTCAGAGACTGTTCATTCAGAAGATATTAAAATGGATTTACTGACTACTTCTGCAATGCTTACACCAGCTTTGCAATTTAATTTAAAGACAAAGGCCTCCCACTCAGACTGAGTACATTGCCATGCCTTCTAAGATTCTCTGCAGAGTTTATGCATATGTACTTATGTCAGCATGTAGAATTGCAGAATACGCTAATGTCTTTTTATCTGATGCGTGACTGGCTCTCTGTGTCTGTCTGGTTTTACCAGTGTGGGGATATGCCAGAGCCATGATATCCTCACTGACCTTCAGTGCCTTTCTTGATGCAGGTCTGAGATGTCTAAAATATTGGACACCATAATGGCAGAGCTTTTGCACAATAAATTCCCATAAGTTAATAAGAGTTTCTTGGCAAAAAAGAATAGAATTGCAGTTATTTTTATCTGCTTTGTATATTCTAAGAGCCTTTCTGCACACTGCCATTTGATGTAGTACTGCCTTCACTGCATTTACAGCCACATACTTTTGTGCCTGACAGTAGCCTAAAAAGGAGTAGTAGCATAGACAAATCATTTTAAATCTTATTGGTATCACTGTTTCTTATATTTCCCCCTCCCTTGGATCAAACTTTGGAGGTTTTAGTGATAGCTGTTGAACAAGCAAATGTCTACAAAATCGACATAGCTGTTTCAGGAAAGTAAGGTATATCTTATTGCGTATAACAGTGTGGGCAAGACTGACAACTTAAAGAGTTAGTAATAATATGTGGCATTGGTAGGGCTTTCATCATCATCATTATTATTACTAACACAAGGGTTTGTTATATTCCTTCCTACATGTATATACCTACCAGCTTAATGGTGTGTGAATGCACTGGATGGCAAGGAATTGGCTAGTTTGTTTAAAGGAGTTGAAGAAAAACCAACCGCTATAGACTGAAATCATCCAGTTCAGTGAAGAAACAGTGAATCTTGCTTTGACAAACTCAGTTTACCAGTTTCTTTGTGAATACTGCAAATACATATATATATATATATATATATATATATATATATATATATATATATATATATATATATATATATATATATTGAATTCACAAGCTCTAAGTTTCAAAACTTTGTACTGCAAATTTGGTCAAGACCATAAGATTGAAGTTTCTAAATTCTGTAATTATAATAAAAAAAAAAAAAAAAACAATTTTTTTAATGTTTTTGCAGGGGGGCAAGCCCCCCCTACACTCCCCATACCCCCTGCTAAGTAAATATACCAATTCTAAGATCACACTACAGTGAGGCAAACAGAAAATTTTCCGTTCCGCTCTGTAAGGTGATCTCCATTCAAAACGTTCGAAATTTGCCATGAATGTAACAAAAACATCCTTACAAATACTGCAAAAAAGGACTTTGTGTATAAACATTACAAAATACAGTGTTTTCTAGTAGGGAATTCCAGGTCAGATACCAGAAGAAAATTCATAAATAAAATTCCTAAGGGAATCCAGTGTTACTTGCACATGAAAGAACTCACAGTCAGTTGTGCATAAATATTTAAAGCAACAACACAGCTTTTGTGTCTACATACACATGATTTTTCAAGACAAATGAGCTCTAAAATTCCACAATGTTGAATAATGCAGTGAAAGAAAAAACACTGATTTATACGTGACTTTGGGTCTACCTGACAACGTCGACAGCTTAGAACGCCGACACTGAGAACACCAACGCCAGAAGATCGACAACTGAGAAGACCGACGGATGAAAACACCGACGCTGAGAACACCGACATGGGAAAAGGCTGTGTAAGTATGCGGTAGTGACAGACGTTAGGGTGCGAGTAAGGTAAGTGTGCGATATTGATGGTCTGTAGGGATAGGGGTGGGTTAAGTGAGTTAGGGTTAGGGTGCGGGTTAGGTAAGTGTGCGGTAGTGATAGTCTTTGGGTTAGGGGCGGGTTAAGTGAGTTAGGGTTAGGGCGCGGGTTAGGTAAGTGTGCGGTAGTGATAGTCTTTGGGTTAGGGGTGGGTTAAGTGAGTTAGGGTTAGGGCGCGGGTTAGGTGAGTGTGCGATAGTGATGGACCTTAGGGTTAGGGTTTGGGTTAAGGTTGTAGATAGTTGTGTATGTGAGGTTTAGTGTGGGTTTGTAAGGATTTTGGTGTGCTTGTGTTGTGTGTGTGCTTTTTGGACAGGGGATTTGTTTTGTTTGTTGATTGTCATTATTATGGTGTGTCGGGCATGTGAGGTTTTGTGTTTGGGAGCTGTCGGTTATGTGGTGTTGGTGATTTCGTTGTCGGGCATGTGAGGTTTCGTGTTTGTGAACTGTCGGTTATGTGGTGTCGGTGATTTCGTTGTCGGTGTTGTGATATGTCGGTGTTGTCAGGTAGACCCGTGACTTTACGTGTGCTCCTAAGTGGTAGTGCCACTACATTTTCTGATTGAACAAATCTTCACTGCTGTCTGTATTGAATAACCTCACAATTTGTTAATCCCCAAAAATAAAAATGTGCCGACTTTACTTCTCATTAGACTGTGTTTTGCAAATCTGTTAGCCAAATGCTTGTGCTTGCTTATTCTCTTTTTAAATTTTCTTATCTTAACCCACTTAATACCATTTATTCTGACAGTGAACAAATATAAACTGTACTCACAAAACATATCTGAATAATTTTTTTTTTTTTTTTTGCTCTCTTTTCCTCCCCTTTCTTTATTCAGACAGCTGTCCAACTGCCCCATGTCCTTGCTGGGTCTGCTGGCACATCAATCTATCCCCTGTCCAATGTTCACAAATTTTGCCATGGCCAGCAAAAAACTTAAGAATGTCCTGGGGATTGAGGTCACGCTGTCATTCATCCACACAGGTTTCTTTTTCTTTTTTTCTTTTTTGTCCTACCTGTATTTCTCCCTTCCCCCTTGCAGATCTAGTGGTAAGCCTGATGAGTGGGCATGCAGTGGACATGTGAAGCATATCGCCTCACCCCCATGGCAACTTAGTCATGTTTCCACTCTATTCCCTTCTTCTAGGCATGCCTACCAGCATGTCATCCCCAGTCTCTACCAAGGTTTGACAGAGGAGAAGCCCACAGATTTGCCCATCCACCCTAGAGTGGTAACACACATCCTTCCATCACTTCATCAGTCAGACAAAGCTAATCAAAACCAGATCAGCTCAGCCATAGTCAGGGCTTTATCTGTCTGTGCCACCAGAGAGATATAATTTTATTTGTAGTGGTGCTGAATAAATGTTGTAAATGTAATAAGATAACACACTGAACAGTTGTACATTTTCACAGTAGCCTTTTTTTTTACATTCCTGCAACATGCTTGTTAGTGTACCAAAACTTCTTTCAGGTTAGCCAGTGCCATGGCATAGAGGGATAAAGCCCTAACTATGGCCGAGCGGCCCAGGTGGCCCAGGTTCAATTAGTGACCAGACATCTGAGGTGCTAGGAAGGAGGGGTGGGTGTGTCAATCCAGATGGGTAGGGCATTCATTGGAGATGCTCTCTGAGGGGGAGACATATTCCACAGAGAAGGATGGCCCTCGGACATTGCCAGTGTATGCTTTGGGAGAAGGGCTTTTAAAGCCAGTGAAGTAGTGGGGGAGTAGTTGATGTTTTATGTATTCCCTGTGTAATTTAATTTCAGATATTTTGCATACTTCAGCAGACAGAAGGCAGAAATAGGAGCTCCAAAAAAGTTATTTCATGTCCTGCTGCTGTTTGCTGGTCAGCACTGTCTGTTTTTAATGTTACAGCTATAGCAGCATTGAACTAGGAAACAATTAAGCCATTTTTTGAGCCTAATCAGTGTGCACCATGCACTACAAGTGTTTTAAAGGAGATTTTTTTTTGTTATTGCCTTATTAAATGTACATGTATGGAAATGTGATTAAGTACAAATAATTCCATCTCGCTAAGTTAAGATATAAAACATAGAAAGCAAACCATCTAAAAACTGCACTGTCAAATAATCAATGAAACCATGTAACCAAATATTGCAAGTAATCATTTGTGCAGGTGGCTTGCCTTGGATGCACATTCTCACTTACAGACAAGGTTGTCAAAAACACACAAACTACATCCACCACACATAGTGTTCTCGACACACATAGACTATGTTATGGATAGTGTTCACCACAAACATAGGCCATCTTATGCTGAGGCACTAAAAACAATCTTTCCAAACCTCATGAACCTCCTAAGCCAACAAACAGCAGTAGCTTTCCTCAGCAGTCTCTAAAGTAAACACCAAAAGCAATACCAAAGACCACACATACACCTACACCCAATGGACCCCAAAGAACAAAGCCCATAAGAGAAGTAAACACTTGACCCATGATTCTTGACATAGGAGACTCCATTGTATGAAACACAGATGCCCCACTCACCAGACTGGACAAGGAAAAAAATAACAGTTAATTGTTTTTCTAGAGCCAAGATCTGCAAGGTTACACACAGTCTCAGGTTAATGCACCACAGGTACCAGTATGATTCTGTCATAGTTTAAGTGGGTGTAAAAGACCTGAGACATACCTGACTGGACTATATGAAGAGAGACATTATGAATCTCTGTGAATATGTGTTCAGACAAGTATGTACCTTGCATTGAATAGTATTCCACCTTCACCATGGATGATGCCACAGTATGAATAGTAAATGATGGACTGGTCTGTGACATCAACAGGACTTGTTGGCGGGACAGATTTGTGTCCCAAAGACTCTCCCAACTGTGGAATAGACTCCCTCTCCACGTCAAGCAGAGTACCTCATTATCCCTTTTTAAGCGCAACCTGCATAACTGGATGGGAAACAGAAAATACACCCCTGGGATTCCACCTGTGTCCCTGCTGGACAGGGGCTTTGGGTGCTGACTTGTCTAAACATGGGCTAAACTCTTGGCTAAGCTTATAAGGGCCTCAGGGCCAATAGCCTAGTAACTTCTTATGATCTATGATTTAACAATTGGCTTAGATCAAAATGCCTATCATTTTTTTGTGCTGAAGAATTCTGGACAAAGTCTAAAATAATGGAAGGACAAAATCATGGATGGTTTTTATAAGTTAATTCATTTAAAAAGTTAGTAGAAGAATAGATTTTCTTTGATGTGCATTTCAGAACTTGAAACTCTAATTTCTGGCATTGACTGGCTACATTCCTCAGTAGTTTACAAGAAAACTAAAAAAATATGAGGGATAAGGTAAAAATATGAAGCGAACGTCAGAGGGACATTTTCAGAGCAGTCAGTATTAAACATCTGGCATTCGCGATCTACTGTAATCCTCAGCGATTTACCAGAAAATCAAGCTTATTATGAGAGATTACAGGGCAAAAATATGAGACAAAATCAGGGATGCTGGCATTTTTTTTAAATTCTGAGCAGGTGAAAGGAAATGGTTCAACAATTTCTTTCAGTTTTCTGGTTGATGGGGCTCAGAGCCTGCCATGCAGGTGAACAGTTGTTAAAATGTTAAAGAAACAACACAACATGGCTGTATAGCATTGCTTATAGCTATTTGAATGGCAAGAGGGGAATGCCACTGTTACAGGACCAAACTATGCTTCATTATAGGTCATTAATTAGCTGCAGACATAGTCAGTACATATTACTTTAAAATATACCACAGGAATTATGATGAGTTATAATTTCACTACATAATAATTCCAGGAGGCTGGAACACAAAGACTATTGCCTGCTACATAATAAAAAAGAAAAAAAAACTAGCCTAGCTATGGTACTAGACTTAGAATACAAACCTCAATCTGCAGGTTGCATCTCCACAACAGGGTTATATTCAGAGTGATACTTCATTCAGTGTTAACTTGTTTGATGTCAGTAGGCACAAGAATGTGTGACTCTTATTTTAAATGCAGGGATCAGGTAAAATATTCGCCTGAGCTTGCTTCTCTGATCACTGACAAATCTGCAGTGGGGTAAACACCTCAACCAAATCAACAGTGATGGTAAGGAGTTACAATTTCTGGTTGGGAATCAGGCTGGCCACAGTCAGGAGGCATTGGAATAGGAACAGACTAATCATAATGATTTAAAAGAAGCATGTGGTCAACTTTTTAGTTTAAATAAAGTAAACAAAAAAAAAAAAAAGAAAAGGAAAATGCCCCACCTACTTGCCCCAATAGAAGAACCTAAGAGTCATCAAACAAAGAAAGTTGAGGTGTTGGAAAGAAGAGGTTATAGGTCAAAAATATTAGTGCGGCTAATTTAAGGGGATGGGTGCTTCTGACGGGGAGAACAGAACTGAGGAGGAATACTTTATTTTTTGTGCTACTGCTGACTGATGCACAGTCACATTGGAACTTGGCACTTTAAGTTCTAAATTCCAAGTTCCAATGTTGTGCATCAGTCACAAGCTGACAGACTTTTGTTGTGATGTTGATGTTTACAGGCTCACTAGCCATCACACCCCCAGCAGCTACATTGGGACCCTTGTGCTAGATCCAGCCCTGGGCTTATGCTGTGTTAAAAATAATAATATTGAGTGTTTGCAGACTACATATTCCATGTTGTGCTTATTACAGATGCTTGAATATTGTCTCTACAAATAATTATTTTCTGTTAGTTTCTCCTTAATTGTTGTGTGTGTGTGTGTGTGTGTGTGTGTGTGTGTGTGTGTGTGTGTGTGTGTGTGTGTGTGTGTGTGTGTGTGTTTTAAGAGTTGTAGTTCTAGAGTTTATACCACTGTTTTCACATGTTCTACTACCTTTGGAGTTTAAGTAGAAAGAACTATCTGTAAATACTTACTTCTTCCCAGATTTCATTAACTGATATATTTTTTTCAGAAGACTCCATTTCTTTAACCATCAAAAGGTATCTGCTGTTGTAAACTGATATCTCTGCAACCACGATGAAGGAATACTGTTGCTAAATCCACCTATCCATTCACAACAACTTTTTTCCTTTTTTGCACATGGAGACAAGGTGTCACTTCTTCAACAGTGACAATCATGTAGAGCCAAGGTTTACACCACTGGTTGGCTAGCCCTGCCACAGTCATTCTTTCACACCACACACTTGCATGCACACTCACACCTTTGGCCAATTTAGAGTGTCCAGTCCACCTGCTGCATGTCTTTGGAATGTGAGAAGAAATTGGATCACCTGGAAGAAACCCACAAGAACACAGGGCAGACATGCAGACTCTGCACGGGAGGCACCCCAGCTGAGAATCGAACTGGAGAACATCTTGCTGTGGCACAATGATGCTGTCTGTTGTGCCATTGTGCCACCATAGAGATGCAGAAATATAGATGGATATATGTTACAAAAAGATGACAAAATGAGATCAACAGAAGGCTAATTAATGGTGGATGGAATTTAAGGTGGATGTCATTATGTGCAGAAGATTAAGTGATATAGACTCTCCTTCCAAGAGAAGGGTTTGAATCACAGGTTATAAGACTGTTTAAGGAGGCATGAGGCAAACACAGCACAGTAGTACAAAATTAAAACTATATATTCGTACCTTTTGGGATAACTGGAGTTGTGTACAGATTAGATGGACAAAAAAGTATTTCATGGCCAGTAACTGAACAATGTAACTATTTGGCAGCTGCAGTGATTAATGATAGATGTTTATTTGAATCTGTAGAAAGAAACTTGAAGAACGTCTAGTTCTGAATGATTAACAAAAGCCTCTGTTTTTTTTTTTTTTTTTTTTTTTTGTCATTTAATTATAGGTGATATTATGCAGTATTCTCGCAGAGTTCCTGAGAGTGAGCGTACTGAAGCAGGTCTGCAGAGGCTTATGGAAGCTCTGTCTGAAGAACTAAAGTTCTGGGAAGGGTATGTCCAAAAGGTGAGATATATAAATGAACTTATGTGCAAAATATTAAAGAATGTAGAGGTTTTCTTAAAGTGCATGTATTAGCACAAAAGTATGCTTATCACTGTTGTTCTGTTCTAACTGCAGAATGTTGATGCTTAGGAAGATGTGCCAAATTAAGAATTTAGTATGTCCACATTCCAGTCAAAACACAGGCAAGTAAAATGAAAAATGTTCAGCCCCTATCCCACCCTAGGTCCAGCCATACCAACCAGCATGGAGATTTAGCTTAGACTTTATTCCAGTTTACAGTTTAACAGATCCACAAGGATGCCTGTAACAATCATTACTCTTTTAGTTGTAGCTACTTGTTACTAATTACCAATTTACTAAGGAGCATTATATTGAGCGTAGCAATCAGATATCTAGCTGGATTCATCCTAATGACTAAGAAGTGGGAAATTTCTTTATGCATGTCATTGTCATAAGTTACCTAGTTTAAGTTTTATTTATCACTATCCAAGGGCTACAAAACTCAATATCCAGCAAAAAACATAGCATTTATTTCTGTTAAGCCACTATAAATTCCCTATAATTTTACTTACTTCACTCATGTTATTATGTTACTGTCACAGTAGTGGTCAAATGACATTTTTTTCAATATATTAAAAAATATATTAGTTTTGAGAATGTTCCCCTGTCCGATTTATATGGGCATCTGGGATCACATGTCTGAAGATGATGTTCTGAAATTGCCTTTGCTAAGTGAAATCTATTATCTTGTCTTTGGCAGTGTTATCTGTTTTGATTACTAAATGCTGTTGTTATCCTTTTGTGAACAAACCTGGTTAAACTTTACTTCTTATGCCCACTGAGTCCTAGGATTGGGTCAAGCTCCCTGCAATCCTGAAACTGATAAAATAGGGATAAGAAAACAAATTAATTAATTAGTATGGCAGTAAAGGTGTTAGCACTTTTTTCATAAAAAATCAGTACAAGCCTATTACTGTTTGTGGTAATCTTTGTGTAAAAGCACACATAATGAGACTTCTTGGAAGAACTTATTTGCTGACTTGTTTCACAAATTAGCTTACCTTACAACAAAATACATGTATGTGCTTTCAGTTTGCATAGTTTTGTTTAAAACTGTGTTTTGAAAACCTAGGTATGTTTATTTGATTTACCCCAGGTTTCTTGGTTTGCCCAATTTCAGGCCATTGTCTGGTAAAATAGAATTCCCACAATTAACTCTATTACCAGTATGTGTCTTATTCAGACAGGCTTTCACATAATCCAGGTGGTGATTGCCTTCTTGTACCGAGCTGAAATGAGTTGGGCTACCAGCCACAACTCTGAGCTGAGGTACCAGATGGCTAGAGACTTCTGAACTTCCAAAAAACATAAGTTGCCTATTTTTTTTACTTATTTATACTATTTGCTGCACTTTCTTATTGCCTACTGCCTACTTTTGTACTGTATTTATCTATTGTGTACTAAACTACACTGTTGTACTGCAATTCTCTGCTTTACTGTGCCTGTTAAGTCACATTTTATTGCGGTTTTCACGGTTTACAAAGCTTCTTTCATATTTTCACTGTTTAAGTATCTAGTGGTACTTCTCACTATTTTAAGCTATCTGTTCTGCTTGGTTCAGATTTTCTCACGAAGCAATGTTTAAATAACTAATCGTTAACTGTTTAAAACATTCTTTAGAGCCTCCTTGCTGATTTTTTGCTGTTTTATTTTTTTTTTTAGTGTCCCATTGCTGTTTTTCTGCTGTTTTAAACATTCTCTAGTGTTTCCTGCCGAAACTAGGTTAGCTGGTAGCTGTAGTATAGTCCACATACAGGCTTGCTGCTTCTGGGACTGTTTATAGTGGTTTGTTTGTTCTGAGCATGTCTTCCAGGCCTTCTTGGATTAGAAGGGGCCTAGCTGCACTTTAGTGAGAGGATTGTGCTGATTAGGACCTGTGTGGTAAATGGAGGCCAGTCCAGGACTTTGAATAAGCATCCTCACTGGTCCTTTTGAATCTTTTCAGAGTTTTTTGTTTCAAGTTTTTAGCTTCTGGCATTTAGGCCCTGCACTTGAGCAGGTTTCTGTAACTGCGGTGGTGGTGCTGCGGTAGCGTTGTCGCCTCACAGTAAGACATCCTGTTCGATTCTCAGCTAGAGCATCTTCTGTGTGGAGACATGCATATGCGTGAATGGGCGTACCTTCGTTGAAGGTTGTGTGTCAGGGCTGGCAACTCGGCACATAAAAATCTACTGCCAATCGTTAGCGGACTGGAGTGCCACTGTGGCGACCCCTAACTGGGAAAAGCCGAAAGACACAACAACAACAACTTGAGCAGGTTTCTGCTTGTTTGCACCAAGCTGAACTGAGGTGGGCTACCATCCACAACTCTGAGCTCAAAATATAAGTTGCCTGCTTTTTGTTTATTTATACTGTTTACTGCAATTTTTTATTGCCTGCTGCCTACCTTTATACTGTATTTATTTACTATGTACTAAAATACACTGTTGTACTGCAATTGTCTGCTTTACTGTGCCTGTTAAATTTGATTTTGTTGCTGTTTTCATTGTTTACAAAGCTTCTTTTTACTATTTTCCCTGTTTAAGTATTTACTGGTATTTTTAACTTTTTTAAAGCTGTAATATATTCTGCTTGTTCTGGTCTTCCCGTCAGACAGTGTATAAGTAACTGATCTGATAACTGTTTAAAACATGCTTTAGAGCCTCCTTGCTGATTTTCTGCTGTTTTAAATGTTTTTTTTTTTAGTGTCTCACTGCTATTTTCTGCTGTGTTAACCATTCTCTAGTGTTTCCCACTGAAATTAGGGCAGCTAGTAGCTATAGCACAGTCCAGATACAGGCTTGCTGCTTCTGGGACTGTTTGTAGTTATCTGTATGTTCTGAGCACATTTTTCAGGCCATCTTGGATTGTAATGGTCCTATCTATATTTTAGTGAGAGGATTGTGCTGATTTGGACCTGTCTGGTAATGGAAAAATGGTCAAGGATTTGGAATAAGCATCCTCACTGGTACTTTTGAATCTTTTTAAAGTTGTTTTCAAGTTTTTATCTTCTGGTATTTAGGTCTTGCATTTGAGAGTGCAAGAGATGTAGCTACCTCACTGGACCATATGAAGAGAGACATGGCTGAGCTCTCTGAGTATGTGTCCCAGGCAGGTATGTCCATAGCCTTGAGCAGCCTACTACCCTCACCTAGATTGATGCCACAGTATAAACAAAAAATTATTGATTTCAATAATTGGCTGAGTTTTTGGTGTCATTCAAAGGGGATCCAGGTCCTGTCAGCCTGGGAAGCCATGGTCAACAAACCTTGCTGCTTTGCCAGAGATGGTTTGCACCTGGCACCTTGAGGCCTTTGGCTGCTGGCAAAGGGTCTTGCCTCTCCCATAGTGCCTTTTTTTAGGCAAGGTCTGGAAAACATTACTGATGTGAAATTAACCAATCAGAACAAAATAAGGGTTATGCTGCTAAATGCTAGGGCGTAAACCAAAAACTGCACTCCCTCGAAGCACTTCTATTACAAGAAGATTTAGATGTCTGTGGAGTCACAGAAAACTGGTTCAAGGCCTCAGAGAGAACCCCAGTCTTACAAGACTATAATGCCTTCCACACCTTTAGACATCAGAATGAACATGTGAAAACTAAAGGATGCGTTGTTTCAATCTGTATTAGAGATAAATTCACCTTCTGATAGTTAAAGTGGACAACTCCATGGAGTAACGCCAGGGTCAGGTTAGGGTGGGTAAGACCCTCATTCAAATCATAGTCAGTTATAGATCCCCCTCCATGGGTCACAATGCCCACAAAGCCTGCTTGACCAAACTAGAGACAATCCAAATGTTACCGAATACACTGATTATGGGAATTTCAATTATCCCACGATCAAATGGAAAATCTACACTAGCCTTAACTCACTAGCACAAAATTTCCTGGAGTTTGTTAATTTAGATTCCCTGATAATAAATGTCCATACCCCGACAAGAGGAACAACCATTCTAGATCTGGTCCTCACCAACATGTCAAACAGATGCACTGCTGCAACTGTTGGACCCTCATTAGTTAAAACTGACCACAAATTGGTCAACATTGAGCTAGCACTAACACCAGAACTTACAAAGGATGAAATCAGATTAAAAAACTTCACCAAGTCAAACTATACCCTCCTAAGTGAAGGTATAAATGCAAAGGCTTTCAACACATTCCCACACTCAGGCATTACCAATAAACTTAGCAAACTGAATATAAACACCTTTTTGTTGTAAGATGGGTTGCCAAACTGGCTCACAAACCAGACACACACTGTCAAAGTGGGTAACTCCACATCAGCCAGCAGACCTGCTACCAGTGGGGTGCTTCAGGAGTCAATGCTGGGCCCCCTACTGTTTGGTATATATTTCCCAGACATTCAGGTCAAATCTAAGGGGTTGTGGCTGACCAATTCTGCAGATGACTGCAAACT